>NC_044909.1:21832604-22132604 GCF_001633185.2 Quercus lobata
ACTCTACAGCATGTTTGCTGTTGGAAGTTTTATGCTAACATGTTGTCTAACAAACCTATTAGCCGTTTTGCATTCCTTTGGCAAATTGGTTCGCCCATTAGTGAGCACAACCCGTTAGCCAAACTGGCCTCATTAAGGCACGTTTAATGGCTGTTACAAAGGGAAAAAGGCAAACATTTATCTCTCTCTCTCTGTTTTTGAGCCATGGAAATAGTGTGCCTTGCTTTAGGAGCAAGCACCACCCTGAGCAATAACATAGAAATGTAGTTGCAATGTGAAACAACCACAAATTGATCCTAGAGGTATGTAACAATTTCTTTCATTGGTATCAAAGCCATAGGCCATTTATCATTATTTCCAAGCCAATAGAAGGCGTTAGGAGGCATGAACCCATTTTTTAAAAAGTTTTATCATTAATGGAGTTTATGTCCTTCGCTTTTGTTCGTGCACCATGACTTTCTAGCAACACCACCACCACCAGTAGACTCTCTTTGATCTTTCATGTCCATAGACAGTGGCGGCGCGACCTTATGGCCAGGTTGGTGACCACCCTGACCTAAAAGAAAAAATATATATATTTATATTTATTTACCTTAAAAAAAAATTTTGAGACCACCCTGAATTTTTTTATACCAATAAATTAAATTTTGGTCCATAATTTGAGCAACTTAATAATATATTGGGGTCTTTCAAGCAAAAAGGAAAAACTCAAAAAAGAAATTGAACTAAAATATTTTAAAAAAATATATCATAATAAAACTACTACAGGCTGGGCAGTGGCTTGATTCCTTCGACTAAGTACACTGCCCAATACAACACAATTTTCAATCTTTTATTATTTTTTATTACAGTATTATTTTTCCTCACCAAACATATATTACTTACTTCTCATTTTTAATTATTTTTTCTTGTTTATTCTTAACCACACACATTTTCTGTTTTCTTGATTTTGACACTTCATACTTTTAAATTTTATCACATCTTCATCTATACTTTTACATCTATGTTTTGCCTTCTTCCTTGTTCGTAACTTCTGTGTCTTCTACCAATATCTTTGTGGCAGTGCCTCTTCTCAAGTTTTGAATCTCAAATTTCTCAATACGGATTTTTTTTAGCTATACAGGTACCTTTGTTCATTTCTTTTCTTTTCATTTTTTTTTTTTTTCATTTTGAGGTTTTTTGGTTTACAGAATGCATATTTGTTTTGGTTTTAAGAACAATTTTTTTTTTTTTTTTTAAGCATAAACTTCATGCCGGCCAAATCTTGAATTTCGGCCAGTATTTATAGAAACACCCCGAAACACCAGAAATAGACCGAAAGGACCTAAAATTTTTTCTGAAGTGAAATAAGATGGTTACTGTTCTGGTTTGTTTACCAGCATGGTTTTTTCTGGCTGTTACAGCCGGAACGGAATGGAATTAATAACATTGAATCAAACCTAATTACCTAAAGGCTAAAAAGAAATAAGATTGTGTAATTTATACTTCTTAAGGAACACCCTAAACAAAATTCCTAGAGCCGCCACTACCATAGGAACAAACATGTAATTTGGATAAATGTGGAACGAGATCAATTTATTTTTATAGGAGTTACATGTTTGGAACATGACTTTTGTGGACTTGAATATCTCTTTAAATACTTGACCTTTTTTTTCAATGATTCTTGAGTCTAAAATTGTAGGACCTGAAGGGATTTGGGAATCCCATCCGTGTAACTCCCTGGAGTTACTCCTAAGCGTTGCCTTGGGCTGTAACTCCGCTCCTCTTAAACATAGAAATTAATGAGTTTATGACAATCTAAACCCCACTGTCGATACCCCAAAAATACATAACAAATTTAGCAATCTCACAAAGTGTTATAGAGTGTTGGTGAGACTCGTAGGCTATGGGTATAGTTTGCATCCCTTTAGAATTGTGTAACACCATCGGTAAACTGATTTGATCGTGTTTTACTCACGCCAAAATGAAGAACTAGTTTGAGTTGCTGGTTTGCATGGAGTCTAGCCCTAGATAACGTAGAACAACCTCGAAACTCCTATGAGACCATCGATTTAAGCCAAAAGAGGTATGCTGAAAAAAAAATATATATATATTCCACTACTTGATCTTTGTTTATAACATTTGCATTAGAGCAATATTAGATTGTTTTCGTGTCTTATGCACCTGAACTCTCTATTAGTAATGATGTGCAAAATGCAAAACATGATCTAGAGTTAAGTTACACATGGGTCTTCAATGGCATCTCACACAAATGAGCACCAAATTAGGGCCAGCTCTTACCTTAGGCAAGTTAGGTTACTACCTAAGACCCCCAAATTAAGGTAGGTCCCCAAATTTTAACCAATTATGTTAGTTATCCGATTCCCAAAAAAAATTATAATCAAAATTAACTTAAGAAAAATATAATTTCGTCATAATTTTTTAGTATTTAGTTTTTAATAGTATTGTACCTTTTAGTTGTATTGTATAAAAATGGTAGATTATTCTCCAAATGCATGTATAGCTTATAGAATTTTATTGAAAATATTTGTTACAGTTGCTTCTGCAAAAATAATTTTTTTCATAATTATATTGATAAAATAATATCTAAGATCAACAATACCTACAGGAAGAATTTTTTCAATAATTAAATTATGAAAGTTACTTAGTGTGAGTATGGTTGAGTTGTATTGTCTCTCATACATAATTTTGAATGAATAGATTAAAATCAAGTTTAATAATGCACACTAGTGGCACAAGTGATGATTAGGAAGTTTAGCAAAATCTCAAACTTGTAAGATGTGCTAATAATCTAAGTTATTTTAGATTGAACGTGGAATTTTTTTATTGAATGCATGTGTAATATCTCATTGTTAAAAATTTTGTAATGAAATAGTCTCAAAAGGTATTGTTGTTGACCTTAACAAGGGAGAAAAAGTGGATGGAGATAATTACGATATTTGGCATCACAAAATCCATTGCGTGTTAAATGAGCAAGAATTCTTGGAAACTTTAACTCATTCGTTGAGTCTACTTGAGTAAGGAAATACTGAGCAACATCGACGTATCCTTGTTGGCTATGAAAGTTGGGGCAAGAAAGATTGGTGTGTGCACATCACTATGTTGAGTAGCATGCACAACTATCTTATTGGTGAATTTGAGGAGTATCCAATTGCTCAAAATATGTAGAATGCACTTAAGCTGAGATATGGAGGAACATCAACCACTAGGCTACATGGGTTAACTATGAAGTTTGACTCTTATAAGATGCGCACTAACCATACAATAAAGCAACAACTTAGGGAAATGTCCTCCATGATTTAAGAGCTTGAACAACTAACAAAAATCTAACTGATAAATAATAGATCCAGACAATGATTTGTTAACTACCAAGTTCCTGGGAGATAATGAGCCAAAACATGCACATAGCATAATGAGAACATCAAAACCTTTAATGATGTGGTGTGTAATTTGGAACTTGAAGCTGAGCACCTAAAGGCAAGCAAGCCGAATATTTATGTGCACATGATTGATATCAGCTCTAATAAGATATCTAAGCCTAAATGCAAGTATCCTAATTAGGCTCCCGAACATATAGGACCTTTTGGACCACCGCCTGAAAGGGCTAAAGATTGTCAAGTGCTACATTAGAGGGATGCACTCAAAGAAGGAAAATTCTAAGTTAGCTTGCAATAACTATGGAAAAAAAAATGACACTTTACTTGTGAATGCACTGAGCTAAAGATTGTAACTTCTCTTTACCATGCAAAATTACTTTAGGTGTTTCCTTTTTTGGCTCAATGCATCCACGAGCAAAGTGTCATTTTTTTCACAATTATATCAAGTCAACTTAGACTTGTCTTTCTTTGTGCACCCCCCCTCTAATGTTGAGCTTGAAAATCTTAACCTTTTTAGGTGGTGGTCTAGAAGGTCCCACCTATTCAAGAGCATAATTAGGGTACTTGCATTTAGGCCTAGATACGTTATGCGAGCTGGTACCAGTCATATGCATAGAACTATTTGGTTTAGCTGCCTCCAAGCACTTAGAGTCAAGATCCAAATGACATGCTACATCATCGAAAATTATTATGTTCTCGTCATGTTTTGGCTCATTGTCTCCTAGGAACTAGGTAACAAACGAATCATTGCCTGGATCTATTGTTAGCTGCTTTGACCTCTCGAATCACGAAGGACATTGCGCAAAGATGCTACTTTATCATATGGTCAGAGCTCATCTTATAGGAGTCAAACTTCATAGCTAACCTACGCAACCTAATGGTTGATGTCCGTCCATATCTCAGCTCAGGTGCTTTTCACATGTCATAAGTAATTGAAAACCCCTCAAATTCACCAATAAGATCATTGTGCATGCTGCTCAACATAGTGAAGCACGGACACCGATCTTTCTTGCAACAACTTTCATAGCCAACAAGGACACTTTGGTGTTGCTCAATGTTTCCTTGCTCAACTAGACTCAACGAATGAGTCAAAGTCTCCAAAACTTCTTGCTTATTTAACACACAATGGTTTTTGTGATGCCAAATATTGTAATTATCACCATTCAGTTTTTCTCCCCTGTTAAGGTCAACAACAATACCTTTTGAGGTTATTTCATTACAAAAAATTTAACAATGGGATATTACACGCATTTAAAAAATATTCCACATTCAATCTAAATGAAGCTTAGATAATTAGCAAAGGTTGCGAGATCGAGAATTCACTAATATTTCTAACCATCTCTTGCACCACTAGTGTTCAATATTAAGCTTGATTTTAATCTATTCGTGCAAAATTATTTGTGGAAAACAATACAATTTACCCATACTCCCATTCTTCCATACTTCTTCCTTTTTTCTTTTTTCTTTTTGATAGGAAGATACAGGGTTATCAAGGGTACAAAATAGTTGGATCTTCCATACTTCTTAATTCTAAGCATATCTACAAGGAATATGCTTTTAAAATAATTTACCATTGTGTAAATTTCAACAATTAATTATTAAGCTAACTATGCTTCCAAAAATTAAACTCATGAGAACAATACCTATAGTCATGTTATTATTCACCAAGAAATAATTCTTGTTTTGTTGCGTATTTATCATTGTGTATATAAATTTCACTAAGAAATAATAATAGAATTATTAATTTAGAGTTTAAATTGATTCATATAATTAAAACATGCCTCGATATCTCTTGGTATTCATAAAAACATTTTTCATGCATTTTAGAACAACTAGGCTTTATATATATATATATATATATATATATGAAAAGAAATCACATAATATATTATGGCCTCATTTCCACTAATTAAAATGCACAAAATTCATTTTCATCAAATAAAATCTTCTCATACCTTCACATCTTCACCTAATAGGTAATTCCTGATCAAAAAGAAAATAAATTTCTTTCCTAACTCACGAGGTAAACACGTTGTAGTGGGCCTTTTTGGTTAAAATGGGTTGGGCTGCCTCCTGCAGTATGGGGCTTGAGTGTTCTGGGTATGGGAGTTGAGACCGGTTCAATTGGAACTTAACTTGGTCCGGCTTATGCACAAACTATGCCTCGTCCGCCAGGAAAGCGCTTACGGCGGGCAGAACTGTTTCAAGTGAGTTGCGGCAGGCATATATGATAATAATAATAAAATCAAATACTTTGAGATATTTATTAAGGTGAACAGATAAACCTCATTTAAGAAAAAGATAACTACAGTTTTAACAACAATCTTTTTATAAGAAAAGTGAGAGGGAACAAATGGGTGGTATGTGAACTTGCTGAGAGAGTAAATAAATTAGATTAAGTCTGATCCGCAGGACCGAAACCAGAAAGGGAAGAACACCTCTTCTCAAAGTGAATAATCTCAGGGAGATCCTGCCATAAAAATTAATCACTTTGAGGGAAGTGGACCTAAATGGTTGGCACTTAAGAACACTTTCTGTTTCCGGCAGAGGGCGGGATTTTGAGAGGGAGAGAGGGAATGAACCTATTAGTGCATGCCTGCCGTTCTCACTCTCTATCTTTTTCTCTCCTTCCTTTCTAATATTCCCTTTTTTCTTAATCCTTCTTTTCTATTTCCTAGTTTTCAAGCTTTTAAGTACCGTAGTGCTTACTGTTGTTGTTATGTTGTTTCCGTCTCCTTTCCTATACACGGAAAGGGCCTTTTTATAGTGCCTGTCGTGACTGGATTTTACTATTTTAGCCCTTAACTACCTTTATTTGGTCTGGGTGTACCTGTCGACCACCACTGGTCCAACTGTGAGCCACTCCCCATCGCCAGATAAAAGAAGGCTATTTTGTTTGTTTGTCTGTCGTAGCACCCTTTCCTGTTATGGTGTGGGTACCCTCTCTCTCCCTATCCCTATCCCTCATGGTATGCACCTAGTGGTTCTAACTCAGCTTTACCCGTTTGGGTGGTGTGTCATCCCAGCAGGACACTTCCCCCAAAAGAGCCCTAGCAAGAATCCCAAAATAGATTTTCCTCTCTCCCCACCACCAAACCATACCCCCTTACCTCTAACTCATGACCTCACCGTGTCTTGTATTGGTTGGGTATAGGCTGGTAGAGTCTAAGCCTTGCGCATGCCTCTCTTATATGTATATCCAAAATCTGTCTATCGTGGTTAGTCTGCACAATCTGTCATCCGTTCTTGACCATTTTCTAGTTTCCTTTTCCTTTATGGCTTGCCCTATTTGGGGCTGGGCCTTACTTGATGGTGGGCTTTGCTTTTTCCTCAGCCCACCCTTCTTCTTGCTACTATCTCCTTCCATATCATTCTATCAATCCTGTTGCGGAGTTTGTTTTGTTTCAATCTGTCGTTTATTCTTCCCCTAATGGCCCAGCAAGACCATTGGTTCTTGTGTTACACTACTAGTGGGCTCGTGTCCCATTTGTTTTCCCTTGGGCGTCCTAGGCTCATTTGCTTTCCTTGGGCGTCCTCGGCCCTTTTCCTAACTTCGCATTACCATGGGTTTTTACTGGATTCTTTGGACTTCCCCGGCCCAATTACGTTATTCCTCATCCTTGGGGTTCATGGGCTTGCCATCAACCCCTTACTTTCTTTGTTTTCATTACTTTGGGTCTGCCACGGCCCATTCTCACTTTTCCACATCATATACTGCCCATGGTTTGCTTGTTCTCTCTTTCCGGCCTCCTTTAAGTTCATTTACTTCTTCAAGACCCATTTGTTTATCTCATGGGCCTGTGATCCATTATTCTTGCCGCTTGAGCTTAATGGGTTTTCCATCCATTTGCCAACTCCTTTCTGTCCGTCTTGTTGGGCTTCTCCCTTCTACTTAGGCTTCCAAAATGGCCATCAACACATGTCACTAAACTATTTTATTTAAATAACCACCATATGCGCACACAATTTGACAATTTTACCCTCACTCATCAAAGAAAAAATTGCTTCACCACAGGATCGTTCTTCATCATTTAGTTGTTGCCGGCAAAATTTGCTAAATAGTACCATTTTTGAAAGAAAAAAAAATTGGTAAATAGCATGTGACTGAAATAATTAGTTAATTAGAATGTTTTTGAAACTCGAATTTGGGCTAGAACTCGAATTTGACAAATTCGAGTTCCAAGTAGTATGCACCAATACTGATTAGAACTTGAGTTTGTCAAACTCGAGTTTTAACCCAATCTCGAGTTTGACAAAATTGAATTTCAAAAACAGTCTACTTAACTAACTAACTTTGTCTATATGTTATTTTCCTAAATTATTTCTAAAAACATGCTATTCGGCAAATTTTGCTGGTTTTGCCCCTAAAAACATTGCTTTTATTTTTATTTTATTTTGCATCACGTGCGTGCTTTGCAAGCGCTCGTTCTGTGTTTCCAACAGCAACAACCACCGCCTGTTTTTTCTTTTCTCCTTTTTTACGGCGAGTGGTTTATGTGAAGGACGGACCTCCTTTGAGCCACTCACGTTCCACACTCTCTTCCAGCGAGAGTGGCCTTTGCTAGACCAAGTTGTCTTCAACCTCCAGCCCTCCAACTTTTTAGAAAAAAAACCTCAGTTTCTCAACCAAACTTTGCTTCCCAATAACTTGTTCATTTTGAATCCATTTTTAATTGCCATATATCAATTTAAAGCTTATGAATAGTAGGTTACAACCATATAAAAGTTTAAAAAAAAACAAACAAACAAACAATGAAGGTTTGATATTTCAAATGGCTCATGGCTGCTAAGGTTTCAGTTAGCTTGAACCACTTTCCTTATATCTCACAAACCATTCAATAGATTAACACGAAATTTTACCATAACCATACACCATATGAAAGCTATCACATATATAAATTTCATAGCATTTGGTGCTCATTTGTGTGAGATAATATTGAAGACTTGTGTGCTGTGTGTAATTTAACTCTAAAACATGTTTTGCATATATTGATGAAGTCAATTTCGTCCAGATGGAGTATGAGTCGTATGACCAAAAGAATCTGGCGTCCTGCACAAGAGCAAGGAGTTGTGTTTCTCTCGGAAAGATCACCGGCGTAGTGCCAGCAAATGAGCCTCCAACGATAAAGTCAAACACTGGGGAAGAGAATGATAATGAATTAGTGGAGCTATGAAAGATGTGTTCGTACCTTTGCTTGAGGTCTGATGTGGACCGTGGTTTATATAGGACTTCGTTTTTCTAGCCGTTGGAGGCTTTCAATGGAGGTTTAAATGCCTTCCTGTAACGCCTCTGGTATTTTAATTGGGTGATCTGAAGATCTCTCCAACGGTTATGTTATTGTGTTCGTCTGTGTGTAACGGCTCATGCACTAAATGCTCTTTTATGGTGCTTTGGTCGTCCAATGCCTTCTCTGAACAACGGGGGTTTTCTTGGTTCATCACATACTATCACTAACAGAGAGTTAAGGAGGCATTAGATTATTTGGACACATGAAAACAACTCTGATAACAATGTTATAAACAGAGATCAAGCAGCTCATTTTTTTTTTTTTTTTGATTTTTCGGCATACCTCTTTTGGCTTAAACTAATAGAAATCACAGAAGTTTCGACGTTGTTCTACATTGTCCAGAACTAGCCTTCATGTATACTGGCAACTCAATAGACGAATGCATGATATACCCACAGCCTAAGAGCCTCACTAACACTCTGTAAACACACTAAGAAAATGCTGAAATTGGATTGTTTTTGTGGGGGAATCACTGGTGGGATTTATATAGTCATAAACCCATTAATTTCTATAATTTAATTGGAGTGGAGCAACAGCCTAAGGCATTACTCCATTGAGGTAATGTTTGGATAGAGCGATGCGTTTGCTGCGTTCCGTTTCTGTGTTTACTCCTCTCTTTTTTTTTCTTTTTTTTTCACGCGTTTTCCCGCTCACAAGCGGCTACTGTTTATGTACTGTACATAAACAGTAGCCGCAACATTTGAACAGTTTTCTGTGAACAGTGCATCTGTATACTGTTCACGGACCCACAAATTTCATTTTTTTATCAATTTTTCATTAAAAATAGGTTCCACGGTACTATTTATACATTTAAAAATTATTTTACTACAGTATTTTCAATTTTCAATTTTCAGCTTTAACAAAATAAATACTATTCAAACAGACCCTGAGTAACACTTGGAAGTTAAACTCGGGTGTTACACGGAGGGGCATGCCCACTTTTGGTGCCCCTCTATTTCCCTTTCAGTTTCTAACAAAATCAACGTTTGACTTGATTTAAATACTTGATAATTGTATTCTACTGAAGACACTTTGGAGTTAATCAATGTACATCATGGCAGATATATTTATTTTTAATGATTATAATATCTGAATATTTCTAATCAGAATAAGACTAACTGAATCTGCTATCTCTTCCCTTTGTGTTTTACAATACGGATACGTGGGTTTGTAACATTAACCATATATTGCAAAATACCATATATAACCATATAGCTCAACTATCACATTTTAGTGTTAGTGTTTGTAACAAAGATATTTAAGATTCAAATTTTACTTTACTTGTAACAATCAAATTAAAAAAAAAAAAGTTTTAAAAAAATAAATAAATAACTTGCAATCTTTACCATACTATCCAAGATCAATGTCTAAATTTACATATTATTGGGCAACCACAACAACAACAACCAAGTTTTAATCTTATACATTTTTAGAATCGGTTGAGAATCCTCAACATACTAGTTAGGGTTGGCCACATGTATTCTTTTATACCATGTACTCCTTTGGAATTCATACTCTGTATTACTTTCTTAAATGACATGTCTTTTTTTACTACTATTAATGTTATTAATTTTCGGTCTTCTTCTACCTTCTTTTTTATTCTCACTGGGGCATAGTTGCTCTCCTTTAAACATGTCAAATCATCTCAAGTGACTCCCCCTCATCTTTTTGTCAATAAAGACAAAAGGTCTCCCCTACAAAATTTTATCATTTTGAATTACATCTTTTCTTGTATTTACATTTATCTATCTTAATATTCTCATTTCAATTTCTCTATAACTCAAGTAACTCTCCCTCATCTAATTTTTTCTTATTTCTCCTTATCAGACCACCAAGTCTCCTTAGTCGGTCTCTCATATCCTTCAGAATTTAGCCACTCTTTTAATACAATTAGCCATTACATTCCACATTTTATCAATATCTTTGCTTAAATCCCACTTGCCTTCATTGATTATTTTATCTTTAAACATGTTTATTCCTTTTCATCCCTTGAATTCTCTAGTTTCTTTGTCTAATATCTCTTATTTTCCATCTTTCTAATACAAATATTTAGTACCAGTGTACCATTAACCTATTTTGAGTGGTTACCCTCTCTATTGGTGACTATCTCATTTGTTTATGAGGGCATTTCCAATGTGCACATGAAGCTACAAAAATTCTATGATCAATACCCCAAACTGAGATCGAAATGTCTAAATTAGACACTAAATTGAAATGTGAGGTAGACATGCCGACTTTTTTTTTTTTTTTGAGAATAGACATGCCGACTTAATATCAGATTAAGATGTTTGCGTTAAAATTATGTAGTTTGGAATACACTTAGTAAAGTTTCATAATTTAAAATGATTGCTGCAATAAACTCAATTTTTTTTATAACAAGTTGGCAAACAAGTAGCCAATCTCTGCTATTTGAATTAAGATCTTTATATATGTTGCTTTCAATACAGTCACCGTGACAAAATGGTGGAGACATTGTTTCATTGTGGTCAGCATGTGCTAGGGCAAATAAGTGCTAGAGCAAGCTAAACAACGAAAACTCTTCATCAGCACGATCAAAGACAGCACTAGATAATTAATAGGATAGTTGTCAGTGTCATGAGAGGACATTTTAACTTGATTTTATTTATTTACTTTTTCCTTCAATTGCTTGACAATGTAATCTGTTTGTCTGCTATCATAGTTTTCAGGACTCGTATTAAAGTTTCTAGTTTCTACTATTTTGGTACACCGATCTAAGCATGCAACTCTAGCTCTTTATATCAGCTTGGCAGTGACAAACTTGGTACAATTTACCATCTTTGCGCTAGTAAAGGGGGTGGATGAGCGGATCAGATAATGGGTAAGGCACTTAATTGTTAGTACAATTTTTTGTTAGTTTATCTAGTTACAATGGGCCTGTTTGGTTTGAGAAAAAAATGGTGTATTTTGTATTCATTTTCAGTTTTTTATGGGACTCACCATTAAAAAATTTGTTTGACTTTATACTTTTATTCAGTTTTCATTTTTACTTTTTAGTATTCAAAAAAAAAAAAAAAAAAAAAAGGATTTGAATGCAAAAATTGAATACAACTTGGGCCCATTTGGTAAAGAAGTTTGAGTAATGTTGTTTGTAGTTTTTTGAAATACGTATGGGTGAAGAAGTATGTGGAAATGTGTGTAATGTTGTTTGAAAACTGAAAACAATAGTTTAAACTTGTTTACCAAATAGGCCAGTGTTTTCATTTTTTGAAAATGAATATAGTGGCATTTTCGTAAAAAAATCAAATCTATAAACCTGATTATGACTAACTTGTCACATCAAAGAACTCTCTCTCTCTCTCTCTCTCTATTTGTTGGTGGTTGTCACACAAAAAAAAAAAAAAAATGATGATGAAGGGAAGATCTGAATATGAAAAATAAGTACAGAAAATAGAAAATAAAAAATAAATACAACTTCAATACAAACCAAACAGCCCTATGTTTTTCTACGTGGGAAAAACTACCACAATGAAAGAAGATGCTACAGAATTGCGCCAACGTCATCTATAGCATCAAAATTGATGCTTCAAAATGTCATTTCCTCGCTAGCTATGGTTAGCTTATGGCATGTGAAATGAATAGTGGAGAACTTGAACATTTTTGGTTCAGCAGATAAATGTTTCATGGCACAATTTTGGACTGGAAGCTCACCAATATGTTCAGTTTCTCATAAAAGTGTCATCCATAATGTTACGAATTCCATTTCCATTCTTATTATGGCTTTCATTCTCTACTTTGGTTTTACCCTCATTTTTATCCATAAAAACCACCAGTGTCATGTGTACAAAGAGCATTTTGGATATTCATCCATGCACAACCTCACTAAATAGTTCGATTAATATGGCATGTGAGCACATTCATCTGTGTGCATGTATGCATCAAGGGGAACGCATTCAAAATGGAATTAAAGAGAATCCCCACCTTTTCCTGATGCACATCTTCCACATGAGAAACATTCTATTGTCAACTCCCAGGAAGGGTCATAGTTCGTCTTACACAAATGACGAAATTTTTGCCAGTGCCTCGTTTCATTAATAGCAATATATATATAAAAACAAAAAAAAAAAACAAAAAAAAACAAAATTTCAGAAGTTTCTACAAGACTATAACAGAGACCTAGACCAAAACAGATTTTAGAGCATAGATGATCAAAACCGGTCAGATCCTCAAGAAGCTTTTTTATACTGGCATGGAAAAGAGATGACTTCTTGTGTCCTTGAAAAGAGTACTAAATGAGAAACTTGTCAGGTTGGTGCTCAGATGTCAGAACTGATCGATCATATATACAATTCTGAAACAATGATTCTCATACTACAAAATGATTGCATTCTTCCTGGGTCCAAAACCATTCAACATGGCAAAAAACCCCTATCCCTGTGGCAGAAACAAGATTAGTCAATGACAAATGGAGCCTTGTCTATTTCATTGGTTCAAGAGAATCTACATGACAAATGGAACTTGAACAATCCTATGATTCCTCTCTTCTGTATTTTGTTCTCTAAAGAGAATGTGACTATATATCTAGCTTCTTGACCTCTGTCTCAGATTATCTCCCACGCCGGTAATCATAAACTGAACTAAAAGTCACTCTTCCAACCCTTCTATTTCTTCGAGTTCTTTTACTCGTGCCTTTTTTCCTTTCCTTCTCAGCAACCACTTGTGTCAGGGGTAAGTGATGAATCCATGCTAAAGGAACTAAAGCTGCAAGGAACTGTACCAGAATTCCCTCAGGCAGTCTTGAATAATCACCGGACGTAATTCTGAAAAGTGAAGCTAATCCAACACCGAAAAATCCACTTATTATTGATGATAAACACAGGGCTGATCCTAAGAAAGAAGTGAGAGATCCTTCACAACCACGAGGACATAAACTTGCTAATAGCACTGAAAAAGGGAGGAGCTTGAATTGTGCAAGAGTTTCTGCTAAACCCGAAAAGCATAGAGCAAATATCTCATTGGGAATTCCAAATTTAAGATTGATCTGTTTTACTAGAACAAAGTCAAGAAGAAGGGAAGAAGCATACAGAATCTGCACCCCACCAATCAGTTTCCTCATGGAAACCTTTTTCCAAAATCTATCATAAAGTACAGTTGTCGATAGAAGCACCAACTGGCTAATCACCCGAGACAACCCAATGATGGAAGGATCTAGATTTAGACACTGTGTTTGATAGCAAAACATAGAGCCCGAAAGAATCGGGACAATGGCAATAGAAGCTACAATCCAAGTAAGGGGGCAGGAGATGCTCTCCTCACTAATAGCTGATACAAGATCAGAGAACTTCTTTCTAATACTTTCAGGGATTGATTTGTTTGCAAGAAAATGAATTGATGGTTGTGGTAAACCGAGAGATTCCTCTCTTGTTGTCATTGATATTGCAAGCTGAATTGAAAGGAGAAATGCAAACACAAGAAACATTGTTCTAGGTGGTGCTTTCAGTAAGAAAAATCCTCCAATTAAATTGCCAAGAATTCCACCAGCTGCTAAAGCCATGAATACATATGACTGAAGGCCATTTATTTTGTGTCTTTGGCCATACTCTGCAACAAGAGCATCTTTTGCGACTTCTGTAATGGATGCTCCAAAATTACTGAGAAGAACACAAGCCACAAGGGTTGGAAGAGACTCACCGGCAAATGGGATTAGTGCCAGTGGCCCCCAAGACAGAACCTGCAAAAGAACTGAAAATTTGCATTCTATCAGTGTCTTTTAGCTGATTGACAATTAACTGGCTCTAATGGAACCATGACTTTTACATAATCTTTATGTGCAATTTGAGGCTTAGCCTTAGTTTGACAGAAAGATATATTTACCCATTAGAATACCTGTCAACCTTTTCTAAGTTCAAAGTTCTAACGACAAGGGTCAATTTTCAATTCTAGTAGAATTTTCAGATTGATTCACAATAATTATTATCATCTAACAAGAACATAGCATTCAAAGTCTAGCATACATAAGAAACTCAGAAATTGAGACAAGTAATATGATTTTTGCTTCTATTGTCTCATCCAAATTTATTTTTCCAGTTTCTCGACTGATACATTATATATACCATTACGGACATTTTTACAAGGTTCCACTTGAAATAGCCTTTTTAAGGTTAAACTAGCCTTTTACAACTGAAATGTATACAGTCAACTCCACCCGAACAAATTTTTAATCATAAGTATTCTGAAATTTTGGCACTCAATTTTACTTTCGATTCTCTGTTGAAAGAACTTTTGAACAAAGAAGCAGACAAAACGAATCAAGGGAAAAATTGAATTGGAAGAAAGATCAAGAAAGCAAAACCAAACAAAGAAAAGAATAAAAGAGCTATATAATAAAAACCAGAATCTTGAAGCTAGAAGAACTTGTCAAAACAACAAATGAAGTGTTTTGCATCATTAACATGAATAAACAATAAGAAGACACCTCAAAATTAAAACAGTCAATGAGATAACAAATTCAGGAATAGAATACAAAAATTAAAATTGAAAGAAGAAGAGCAAATGAACATGAAAGTTCTTAGAAATACAGGTCTAAATAGAACTGAAAATGAACATGATGGAGACAAAGCAAAACAGATTCTAACTAACCTCCAATGGAAACATAAGGTATTCTATGAGCACCACCAATATAGAAAGCATCAGATAATAATCCATAAAGAGGCTTAGCCACCATGGGGAAGTTACCAGCATTCTGAACCAGCTGCAATGTTGAAGGGTGCAAGTTAAGACTGTGTGCCATGTGAACGTTGACAGCCAGCCATGGGAAACACCTAAAACCCTGCACCCAATACCCAAACCCGCATAAAAACAACATATGTTGGCTACCCACTTGGGAAAAACCTCTACTCTCCTCATATCCACTCTGTTTCTGGCTTTTCTTGTAATAGACTTGACTTGGGCTCACTGTGATTGGGTTTCTCAAACGGGTACTGGGTTTAGTGAATATGTCAATGGTGTTTTTGGGGCCTTGATGGTGGAAACAAAAGATGGACTTGGAGTTTGAGAGAAAAGACTTTGGTGGTAGGGGCTCATTGAATTTTGGAACTTTGACTGTTGTAAATGGGTTTTGAGAAGAAATTGATGGGTAACTCATGGTTTTGTTGGTATTGGGATTTAGACTGAAATTAAGACCTTAAAACCTGTAATCAAGAAAATAAACTTCTGGAACTCAGGTACTATCTGTTTCCCAGAATGTTTATGCAAAATAGAGAGTTTGACCTTGAGAAGAACGAGAAAACAAAGACTTTTATGTATTGGAGACACAGAGTATAATGTAAGATGGAAAACCCACTTTTGTGAATTGCTCAAAAGAGAAGAAAGAATATGATATTATGGGTAAGAGAGGAGAGTGAGATCTAGAAGAGTGTGGGTTTTGTAAATTGAAATTGAATAAGCTTAAAAAAAAATATGGGTTCCAGGCTGATGATACCTTGTTTTTCCTAGGTTGTTTGTTGTTTTACCCATAGTGGGATCTGAATGGGCCCACCAAGATCACACGCGCCTTCACGCGCACCCTGTTTCCGAGTAGAGTGTTCGATTGAGGTAAGGGGAGGAGTCACATGTGGATTTCTATTTTTCGATAAAAAAATTTCAGACCCTGATCATCAAGAAAACGATGTTTTGTTGTTTACTTTACTATGCATGGAAATGGAAGAGTCTATTTGGCTCTCTCAACGGTTCTCCTTGAACTTGTAGTAAAAGATATAGTTTAATTTAAAATTTTTTAAGTGCATAAGCAATCATAGACTCCTTTTTACTACTAATATCATGTGGTTGATTGTTGTTTTAGTGTTATCTCTGTTTGTTATGAGAATTCAAAAAGTTAATTATGATTTTCTATGCATGAAAATGGAAGAGTCTATTCGGTTCTCTCAACGGTTCCCCTTGAATTTGCAGCAAAAGATACAGTTTAATTTAAAATTTTCTAAGAGCATAAGCAATCATAGACTCCTTTTTTACCACTAATATCATGTGGTTGATTGTTGTTTTAGTGTTATTTCTGTACATTAAGAGAATTCAAAAAGTTAATTATGACTTCTGTGGGTCCGGGAGGTCTGCAATCCGGCCCAGACTCTATCTGGGCCCAGGGCCCATGCCGAGGAGGTATTTTGCCGAGGATTAATAATCGATGGCCGGGGTGTCAAGGGGAACGGCTGAGAAACTACCCCGTCCTCGGCGTTCCAAAGTTTCAATGAGAAGACCAACATCTTAGTGGAGGCAATCCCCAAACAGCCCCCTCAAGGGGATGTGAGTGGAGGGGGGGCCCATAAGGAAGCAGGGTGTAGGATTGGATCAGGGAAATTGCGTTCCCCTTCCCCGCATTAAATGCATCTGCCAGCGCCTAGATCCGATTAATGGGAAAGGACGTTTGGACGGTGTAAATTTCGATCTTCGCAACTAGTAGAAAGTAAGAGGGGACGGTTGATGGGATGGATACAGAGATAAGCACCTGCCTGACCAACAAGTGGAGGGACAGGATCAACCAAGACAGACTATATAATAAAAAGGTAGGTGCACCAAGGAAGAGGCTGGGAAAAATGGCCAAAAACCAGAGCCTCTCAGCCCACCTCCAAGAGAAAGATTCCAGGGGTGAAGAAAGCTTAACCACGCATGACCACCACGAAAAACCCACCACCTGGTGACTAAGGCCTAGTCTTTCAAACCCACGCTCTCCAAATGATATTGTTTGGGTCTTTTTACGTGCGAACCCAACACCGCTACGGTTTGTTACGAATCGTGTCCTTACAACTTCATAAAATATCAAAAATATTTATAATTTAATTAAATAATCCTTATTCTTAAAAAATAAAAAATGGGACCACCACACTGGTCACTCCACAAATATAAATACTTGTAGAGTGTGGGGAGCAAGAGCCGGGGTTCAAGTCTCCAGGAGAGAACTTCACACACATATATACTTAGATTAGGTTAGAGTAGAATTCTATCTTGTATCAAAAACTAAATAAATAAAATAAAATAATGGGGTTAAAATTGTTATTCAACAAAATTCAAAAACAAAAAAAAAAACTATCATGAAAATTTTTTCCTAAAACTTAGCATAGTCTTAATTTAAATATTCTCTCCGTCCCACTTTGTTTGTCATGTTTGAAAAGTCAAATTTTTTAAGAGAACATCATTTATTGTTTTGTCTATCTTTTAAAAATGTATAAGTTTTCAAAATTACCCTTAAATAAATTTATCAAAAAATTGAATTATTAATAAAATAGGGGTATAATAGGAACATTAGTAAATTAATGACTTTTATTTTTAGAAACAGGACAATATTTTGGGACATCCCAAAATGGAATAGAGGACAAACAAAGTGGGACGGAGGGAGTATATCTCACGCACGTTTAATACATTTTTTCCTATAGCACACACTAAACTTAGCAATTTACTTCATTTCAAATAGTTTCTTAAAAAGTCCTTCATGTATAAACCCACTAACAATAGACAAATTCAAATTGAAAAATTATATTAAACTCAAAATAAAATAAAAAGTCTCATCGCACGTGTGGAACGTGTGTGATGAGGCTAGTAATTTTTAAAAGTGATATATAAATAATCATTTGTATTTTGAGGTAAGATAACGTGGAATAATATTTAAAAATGAGATAAAGATAGTTTCCTACTCCTAAGTTTTAGACTGAATGGAGAAGATCAAGAAAAAAAAAAAAAAAAAAAAAAAAAAAAAAAAAAAAAAAAAAAAAAAAAAAACCTAAAACTTAGGAACTATAAATTACTCTTTTAACCAGTTTGTATTTTTTTAATTTAAAATTATCTAACTAAAGATAGGGGTATTTTAGAGAATTTAAAATTTGTGTGATGGTATTTTAGTACTCAAAATGTTGAAACTCAAATAGAGAATCCTTCCTATTATTAATAGTGTGTGTGTGTGTGTGTGTATTGCATAGGGTAAAACTAGATCCCAAGCCCAACCCAATTAGAATGGGCTAAGAAGGGAACCCAATACAACTAATTTGTAAAGATAGGAGTGGATGCCAACACTTTGATTCCTTTGAACTATGGCTTAATGATTAAAGAAGCGGGATTAACAACAAAGATAACATTTGACAAAATTTTAATTAAGAAGAAAAAGATTCTTATTAAAGTTGCTCCTCGAACTAGCCGAGGATCACTTGTTCTAGGAAAACTTAGTTCTTAGTGTTACACTAGTTTTTTTTTTTCTCTCTCTCTCTCTCTCTCTCTAAACTTTTCTGATCCCTTCTTAAGTGGGATATTCCCTCCTTTTATAGCCATTGAATTGCATCTCAACCTTCCACTTGGAGGGTTACTGATCTTTCTTCAAATACTTGTCCTATCACTGCCTTGCTGATGGTGGTAGAGTAGGATATAGGCTATGAAGACACTGTTTAGAGGTTATTTTGTCATGAATGCGGCAGAATGAATTGTTGGAAGGTATTTAATGCAGATGTGACATATATTTTATCTTGAAGTTTCCTCTCTCTTTTGTTTGTGCATCATCATGGTCCTCCTTGGTTTTTCAACCTTAGCTCTTATGGCCTTCCTCCTATCTCCCAAGAAGCATTGTTCCTTAGCCTCCTCAAGTGGACCGTAATCCTAAGTTTTCCTAGTCCGCCAAATGCTTAGGTTGTCTTGATTTGGTTGGGCCTAGTTTGTTAGATAGCTAGGCCTTAATTACTCTTCAGGTTGATCTGGTCAGGGGTTCCTTCTCTTAGAACTCTCTACCCGCCTACCCCACACACACACACATGTATATAAGTTGGGTTTAGAAGTTGTAGTTACGCCAAGTGACTTCATCAAATTATAGTAAATTTAATCACATGTTAAATTAATTTTTTTATTAATTTTAGAATTTTTTTTTTTTTTTTGGGTTTTGGTTATTCTACATATTTAGTTTGTGAGTGTTTAGATATTTTTTCTAGACTATTACTAAGAAAATTTTGGTTTTGACTTTCTGAAAATTTTAATAAAGAACAATGATACACTAAAAATATAGTGTACGAAAAGGTATTCAACAATCTTCCAAAGGTAAAAACTACTTCTAACATTTTTTAATCATTAATATTATTGTTTACAATACTGCAAATTACTTACAAAACTCAAGTACTTATATTGTAGATCCATTAGATACAAAATTCTTGATGCATGTAACTACAAATGTCATTATAGCACAATTGGTATATTAGAAAATAATTTTTTTATCGAGGTATTATTGCTTTATATTTGATGGTTCAATTTAAATTTCAACAAATTTAAATTCCATTCAAACTAAAATTCTATTATAAAAAATTTCTAAACTTAAATCTCACACAACAACCCATGTTTTCTTTCTAAAAAAGAAGAAGAACAACCCATGTTTTGACTAAGGATAAAACTTTATCATCTAAATTTTAGAAATTTAATTATACTCCAACTAAAAATCTATTATCAACATTTTAAAAACAGTTAATTAGTAAATTAATTCTATATTATTTGTTAGGATATATTTCCTCAAATTAAGGGATAATATTTAATAACGGTTTAATTTAGATAAAACTTTATCATTTTAATTTCAACAAATTTAAATTTCATTCAAAAATAAAGTCTATTATAAAAATTTTCTAAACTTAAATCCCACACAACCCTCAATTTTTTTTAATGTTTTTCTTCAAGTTGCATCTTATTAAATTAATATTTTATTAGGATATTAATCAACAAGGCTCTTGACTAAGGGATTCTATTCAAACTAAAAGTCTATTATTAAGATTTTTTTAACTTAAATTCCTCACAACCCACATTTTTTTTTTGTTTTTGTTTTTTTTCCTCAAGTTGTATCTTATTAAATTAATATTTTATAAAAAAAATATTAAACTACAAGCCTCTTGACTAAGGAATAAGATTTAACAATAATTCAATTTAGATAAAATGTTATCATCTAAATTTTAGAAATTTAAATTCTACTCCAACTAAAAATTTATTATCAAAATTTTCAGAACTTATATATATTCAGTCATGGTTTTTCAATACAATCCATCTTAACTAATAAGTCACTCCTATAATTAAATCCCACACAATACACTCACTCTGTTTTTTTGTTTTTTTCCACTTTTTTTCCACTTATGTTTTAATTTAATAAATTCATCTTACTTATTGTTCTTTGCTTCTGAATTTGCATGCAGAATATTATGACAAAGAGAATTTACTATAAAAAAAGAAAAATAGTGGACCCCCATTTAAGTTCTTGGTTCTCTTATGTAAGTTTTTTTTTTTTTTTTTTTTTTTTAATTCTCAAATTTTGAACTCTTTTATTTATATTTTGATTTTTGGGGTTTGGTTATTGTATTTATTTTGTGAATTTGTTGATTTGTTTTAATTAGACTATCACTAGGAAAAAATCGGTATTGATGAACTATTTTGTTTATTATTGTTTGTGTTAGTTATGGCATAAATTAAACATAGCCCAAATAGGAACAATCAAGCTCATACCACATCTCATATCAAGAAATTAACACAAAGCACAAAGATAATTTTTAAATATAAAAATAGATAAACACTAATAAAGTCTAAACTCTAAAAAATTAAAACTTAAAGTAATTTTTTATTAAAATTATTTACTTATTTTATAATTTTTTATTATTATTTATTTAATAATTTAGCTTTAATTATGTCTAAAAAAATTAGCTTACATATGAATCTTCATGAATTATACTAGTTGTAGGGACTCGTTTTGGGGCCCAGGCCCAACAGGAAGGTGGTTCTGGCCCAAGGAGCCCTAAACAATGTATTTGTAGAGAGCAGGTTACAGAACTAGGCCCTAACGAAGTGAATGTTAGTTAATTCTGGGCCATACAACAATTGAACACAGAAATATCCCCTTCAAGTCCACTGGATATTCGGTCCGAGGAGACGTATGGGTGCACCTCTGTTCTTGATCAAAAGTTACGGTCTTTCTCTCTTTCTTCTGCTCTTCCTCCCTCTTTTTTCTCCGGTCCCTTCTTCATGGGGATTCCCTTCTCTTATATAGCCTCCTTGAAGTCATCAGAACCTTACACTTGTTGATCATCTGGACCTTCACTTGAGTGCCCGTCCCATCGGACATATTCCCTACCTTTCTGTGAGTTGTAGTGGCCTAGGTAACACTGTTCACCTGTCCTCTCCACATTAATGTAGCCAGAAAAGTAGCTTCCCTGCATTTAATGCGGTAGCTGTAATCTCTCCCTTGACATCCTATACTCTCTTCCATCTCCCAGGCTTGTGAGGCTCATCCCTACTACCAATACTCGTTGGAGTGGTTCTTTATTACTGGTAGGATGCATGTTTGAGCCATATTTGGCACGTCCGAGGAGACATTCCTCCTTGGACCGCCTTTTAAATAAGTTTGGGCCCATAAGAGTTGGGCCGGAAGCCCTTTTGGCGCCACACTTTCTCCTCGGACGTGGCTGGACTCAGTATGGGGCTCAAGGCCCATTGTTTGATTTGGGAACTTTATCCCTACAATAGCCCCTCAAAATTCCGGTTCTTTTCCCCTTATCCAAGGAGAAAAGGCGGGATTTTGACATTTATGGGGTCATTGATTGTGAATTCTTGTTTCACCTGTGTGGAGGTACGCCCCCACGTGCCTCATTATTGCTGATGGCGCTTCGTAACCCACGAGGTGCTAATTATTGCGCTTGGCGGCTTTATGTCCTTCCAATCCAACGGTGGGGCGCTAGATCAACGGTTGATGTTTTTTCCATTTCTCTGGGCGGGAGTAAGCCCGTTCAGTTTCTCCCCGGTATATAAGATTTCCAAGGGAACTTACTCCTATTTTTTGAAAAAGCACTCAAGCGTCCCAGAGCACTCCAACACCTTCTTTTGCAAAGCGTTCAAAACTCCACAGACATTCCCTTGAAGATTCCCGGCGAGTTCTTCACAACCTCGAGAAACTTAGGATTTTCGCTCCCGTAAGTGCTCATTTCCCTTCCGTTGCCTTTCCCGGCTTTCTTCCCTAAGTAAACCTTCTTCACATCGCCTAGGGTTAATGGGATAGGTAAGCTTGAGAAACTGGTAAACTCACCGGCCGGTAAGGAAGGCTTCAGGGCCAAATACCTTATCCCATCGGGAGTAGGTCTAGAATATTGCTCCTTGGAAGAGGTCCTAATCAAGAGAACGATGGGGCAGGTCGCCATTCTGATGATAGCCTTCATAGAGGGAGGAATGACGATCCTTATGGGGAGGATAACCAGGGATTATCTACGGGGTCATAGGCTGGCCCCCCACCAGTGTGCCGCGAACATGTTCCGAATCTTGGGGTGCGTAGACGCTCTGAACGAACAGATGAACATCGGCCTCTCATGGCATGACGTAGTTCATCTATACGAATGTCATAGCCTCAACGAGTCGTATTACCTGAAATCCAAGTCCGACGAGGTGAGGCTGATATCCTGCCTTCCCAAGTCCAATAAAGGCTTGAAGGATGACCTTTTGATCATCTCCGGAGCATGGCACGACGGTATTCACTGTCCCATTAGGGCAAGAATGCCAAGTGGGGTACTATAGGGTCAGACTCCTCGGAGAGGGTCTTAGCCTCGAGTTTTCTTTTCCTTATTTCAGTTTTATCTTTGATTATTTGCCTCCTCGGACTAACGTAGCCCCTCCTTTGGGATTTGCAGATAAAGAACAAACGACTCATCGGCTAAGTTTGGTGAACGTCCAGGCTTTGAACTTCCTCCTAAGGTCCAAGATTTTTGTGAGTGAGGACGGGCAATTGCGTGCCGCCCCTTTAATCTTGGACTACGAGCCCCTTTCGCGCGCTCTAGTGGACGCTGGTCAAGCCATCAAGGCTGGAAGTCCCTGGTTAGCATGCATCAACGTCTCTAAACCAGGTTTCCTCGCTCGGAGAAACTTACCTCCCGTCCAACTGCCTGCTCAGCGTGTTCTTCCCGTGCCAATTGTTCCAGGAGGAGCTGATTCTTCGCATTCGTCCTTTGAGGATCAGATAGACCAATTCCACTTCGCTGAAGAGGGAGAGGTATCAACCAGGCTTGTAGAGCTCTCGGACTCCGACTCAGACGTAGACCGTGCCTCGGCAGCTCCCAACCTTAGTTTGGTGATTGCACAAGTTGATACTAGCTAAGAGATCGAGGAAGAAGGCATGGATCTGAATCCAAGGTCTGGTCTCAGGGGCCTCCTGTCCAACAAAAATAAAGGGTAGTCTTCCAGGGATGCCCCAAAGGAACAGGTTACATCTAAGCCCCCACCTCCTCTTCCTCCCACAACTGATCCAGCACTACAGCCACTTCCCAATTTGAGGTGGAAGAGGCCCGTGGAAGAGTTGGAGGAGGGCGAGGTCGGCCCTGAAAAGGCTAAGCACCAGAAAAAGGGCAAAGAGCCCAAGGAGAAAAGAACTAGGTCCGTTGACAGCCGAGACGAGGCGGCTATAAGGAGGGAGCAGCGGACCTGGTCCCCACGCCTAGAGTTGGATGGCGCCCCGATTTCATGGGACGCAACTCTATGGGAGTCCCAACGAGGACAGGCGTCCTATCTGGATGAGGCCCTGCAGCAGGCCCTTCTCTTGCCTTGCAATATGGAGGGACTTCGAGTTACTCGGAAATCGGACCTTTTCATGTCGCTGAAGAGAGACATGGCTATGGTAAATAAAGACTTCCATTATTCAGTTTCTTTATTTCATATCTGTCTATTCCATATATTCGTTATTTCCTTTTAGTTAAACCTTCATTATTCCGACGCAGGTCACTCAACAAATTTTTGTTGTTGAGGAGTGGGCCAAGAAGGCTCGCGAAGATCTGAACACTGAGGTTCAGTCACGCCTCGCTACTGAGAAGGCTACCGGCGTCCTTAGGCTAGAAATGGATTGCCTCGGCAAAAAAATAAAGAAGGCGCTGAAGGCCCGTGACAACGCCGAGGTCGGACTTAGTACCACTACCAAGCAGGCTGAGGATCTGCGCCAACAGCTTCATCTGTCCGAGATAAACCTCGCGGCTAAGAAGCAGATGGTCTCAGACCTCAAGGCTGAGCTATCAAAGGCCAAAGAGGCGGCTCGCGTGGCCAGGGAGGCGGCCGAGGCTGCGGTGGTAACTTCATATGAACGTGGAGTAACGGATATCGAGGCTAGGCTGACCGAGGAGGTAGCTACAGTCTGTAGGGATTACATTACGATGTCTTGGGGGGTGGCCTTGGACCGGGCGTCAGTTCCAGCGGACTCCGATCTTAGGAAAGTTGAGAATATCTTCTTTCCAGAAGATATTCATGAGATTCCTCCTGAGGAGTCCCTCCCTGCGAAGGTCACAACCTTGGATTCCCATATGCCTGAAGTTGAGGAGGTGCAACCGGTTGCAAAGGACAAGTCGCCCAAGGACACTCTCACAATTAGGGACGTTGTCGTGCAAGCCAAGGAGGCTGTTCCCGAGCCCAATGTAGGAGATGATCAACCTGAGCCATCAGCCCCTGCAAAGAGTTCTACTCAGGACCAAGCCTAGGATATTAGTGTAGGACTTTATTTGTAACTGCTTTCTCTATCTTTTACATTTTGTTCTGCTAAAGTTTGTAAAAGAACGCCTTTTGGAATTCAATGAATGATGTCATTTTCCTTTGAATTTTGTTGCACTGCTCCCTTTTCTGCTTTCGTTATGAATGAATTTCTGTTATGCTACTAACTGTTGAGAACCAAACGTTATTCGAGATTTAAACAATGTGGTAAAGCATGAATGAATATGTAAGAAAAATGATAGTCAATAATTAGATAAGACTGCGTCGAGGTTAAGAAAAATGATAGTCAATAATTAGATAAGACTGCGTCGAGGTTAATTTCCCCCAAGCCTGTGGTCCGAGGGACCAGGCTGGACTTAGATTCTGTTTAACAAGTGGAGAAAATTGCACAGCTGTTAATAGCCCTCAAGCCTGTGGTTCGAGGAGCCAAGCAGGGTTTTCGTTCTATTTGACACTTAGTTGAAATTGTATAGCAGTTAATTTTCCCCAATCCTGTGGTCCGAGGAGCCAGGCAAGACTTGGGTTCTGTTTAACACTTAGTTGAAATTGCATAGCAATTAATTTCCCCCAATCCTGTGATCCGAGAAGTCAGGCAAGACTTAGGTTCTGTTTAACCCTTAGTTGAAATTGTATAACAGTTAATTTCCCCCAATCATGTGGTTCGAGGAGCCAGGCAGGATTTAGGTTCTGTTTAACCCTTAGTTGAAATTGTATAGCAATTAATTTCCCCCAATCATGTGGTCTGAGGAGCCAGACAGGACTTGGGTTCTGTTTAACACTTAGTTGAAATTGCATAGCAGTTAATTTCCCCCAATCCTGTGGTCCGAGGAGCCAGGCAGGACTTAGGTTCTGTTTAACCCTTAGTTGAAATTGTATAGCAGTTAATTTCCCCTAATCCTGTGGTTCGAGGAGTCATGCAGGACTTGGGTTCTGTTTGACCCTTAGTTGAAATTGTATAGCCGTTAATTTCCCCCAATCATGTGGTCCGAGGAGCCAGACAGGACTTGAGTTCTATTTAACCCTTAGACGAAGAGATTGCACAGTAGTGTGGCGCCAAGAAATACAACTTTCATTAATAGTAGTACCTTTTCAGGTTATTTACATTCCAAGGGCGTGGCACTACACGTTCATCCAAGTCTTCCAAAAAGTAGGCCCCTATGCTGGCTATGGAGGTGATACGATATGGGCCTTCCCAATTTGGTCCGAGTTTTCCTCACGCAGGATTTCTTGCAGTACCCAGGACCTTCCTCAATACCAGATCCCCGGGTGCTAGGGGCCTTAGCTTCACCTTGGCATCGTAACCTTGCTTGAGCCTTTGCTGATAGTAGACAAGTTGGACCATTGCACTCTCCCTTCTTTCCTCGATGAGGTCCAAGCTCTTTTCCAGAAGTCTGTTGTTAGCACTAGGGCAGAACATGCTGGTCCTCTGTGTTGGGAAGTTTATCTCCAGAGGAATAACAGCCTCAGCCCCATAGGTCATCGAAAAGGGGGTTTCCCCTGTGGACCTGCAAGGCGTGGTGCGGTATGTCCACAAGACATGGGGCAACTCTTCTACCCATCTTCCCTTTGCGTCGTCTAACCTCTTTTTCAACCCATTCACTATGGTTTTGTTGATAGCTTCAGCCTGTCTGTTACCCTGCGGGTAAGCCGGTGTGGAATATCTATTGGTAAATTCCCAACTCGCTACAATATCTTCTGAAAGTTTTGCTATCAAATTGGAAACTGTTGTCCGAGATCAGGACATGAGGGATTTCGAATCCAGTGATGATGTTTTTCCAAACAAATTTCTTGGCATCAACGTCTCTAATGTTGGCCAGCGGCTCAGCTTCGACCCATTTTGTGAAATAATCTGTGCCGACAAGAAGAAATCTTTTGTTTCCCGCTGCCTTAGGGAATGGCCCTAGGATGTCTAGGCCCCATTGTGCGAATGGCCAAGGGCTGGACAGCGGATTAAGAGTTCCACCTAGCCGATGTATATTTGGGGCGAACCTTTGGCACTGGTCGCACTTCTTTACAAATTCTTGCGCCTCTTTCTACATGCTCGGCCACCAATAACCTTGCATTATGGCCCTATGGGATAGGGAACTACCCCCCATATAACTTCCACAAATCACTTTGTGTAATTCCTCCAAGATAAGTTCAGTAGCATCTGGGTGCACGCACAACAAGTATGGTCCTGAGAATGAGCACTTGTACAATTTGGAGTCCTCGGACAGCCAGAATCGGTGGCTGTGGTGGTGGATTGGTGACTATGATGGTGGTTTGATTTTTTATTTTGTTTGTGGGTTTGGTTGTGTCTGGTGGTGGTAGTTGTGGTTGTGGGTGTGGTTGTGGCTGTGGCTGATAGTAGAGGTGGTTGTGGGTGGTGCTAGGTTGTTTTTTTGAGTAGTGGGATATATTATTTTATTGTAGGTGATATATTATTTTATTGTGATATTTATATTATTTTATTGCATTGATAGCTAAAATAGATCCACTGCTACAGCATGTGTGTAGGTATAATAGATAAAGTAACTTTTGGTGGAGCTAAAAAGCTAAATTTTTAGCTCCACTGCTGTGGATGCTCTTAGATACAATAGACGTGTGTGGATGAGAGAAAACAAGAGAAAACAAATTAAAAATAGGAAGTGAAATATGGTGGGTGAGGAAAAATATAATAATAAAAAAAGCTGTAAATAGAGTTGGGAGCCAAATTATGAAGCCACTATCCAGGCTTACTTCAAATTTTCCTTTGCATTAAAAAAATTAATTAATATTTTAATTAAAATATTAATATTTTAAATGAATTAATTAGATTAATTTTAAAATAACAAATTTTATAAATGTATGAAAATATAACTTTTATGTTTTTTTTTTAATATAAAAAGTAATAGGATATGAAATTATATATATATATATATATTATTTTTTTGAACCCCGAAACACCCTGAAACGATACATCGAAATTAGCCAGTACCGAAATATTCCGTTCCACTAGACAAACCGAAACGGGGTCCGAAACGGTATCATAACAATGGTTTATTATATTGCACTCCTCGTTTTCTACACTAAATTAACTAATTTGGCATAAAAATTTAAAATTTTAGATTAGATGGAATACGTGGCGCAAAATTAAACTCTAATTGAAATTCAATTTTTACACTAAATTAACTCACTTGGCACAAAATTCTAAAATTTAGATTAGATGAGACACATGGCGGAAAATTAGACTTTAATTGAATTCTAATTTAAAATTTAATTAGATTTTCTCTTTACTTTACCTATTATTATATATATAGATGATCACAAAAATGAAAAATCTAATACTATTCATCAAAACATAAAATTAATTGCAAAACGAAAGTAGCATATAAGGGAATTGCATTCATTTACATCTAAAATTGGCACATCTTCTAAAAAGGTAAAATTACAAGTACTCTAACTGGTGTGGGTTCCATCTAAAAAAATCATAGGAAAGGAATTGAAACCCAAGAATAATAGGTACATATATGAAGAGGTAATTACTCCCAAAAAATCTCACACAGAAAATTAAAAAGCATAAGGATCTTGTGCAGTGTGACTGATGTGGGTATCATCTAAACTCTAAAGAATTCAAGAGGCAAAAAAAAAAAAAAATTGAAAAGCAAGTATGATTAGTAACTCTATCAGTACAGGGTATTGGCTTTTCTACATGAGCTTGTAGTAACAGTTCCTTCCAGAGAGAAGAATCTGATAGCCTTTGCCACATGGACACTTGAAATGGACAGTTAGGCCCTCCTCCCCAACCCTTTCCACGAACACAGATTCTTCTAAGTCTTGCGCAGAATTATTCTGAAACAAAAATGAATTTGCATAGATTATTACCCACTACAGAATTCACATAAAAATCAAATAGAAAAGGAAATAAAAACGAATGCATACTCTGCCTGGTGTCTGAGAATATGTGTACCATATATATAGATAGAAGAAATTAATTGGTACCAAGAACGAGAACCATTTTTCTAGCTGAATGACCCTAATATAATGGCCCGTGAGTTATCATTTCTAGAAACAAAATGACAATTAATTAAGAACCAAAGATTATATTCTCCAATTTCTTGGGAGCCAAACAGAAAACAGTGAATTAAAGCTTGAGAAGCTAAAGACCAAACCTTTGTTACGGCATGAACATTAGTATCTTCTTGCTCTTCATCTTGTTCTTGTTCTTGTTGTTCTTCTTCTTCTTCTTCTGCATCTTCTTGTTCACGCATGACTTCTTCACACCACTTGCTCATCTCTCTCATACAGTCCTTCATCCTTCTCAGCCTCTTCTATAGGCCAAAACCATTACAGTCAATGAAATATATTCACAATCCACGAAAAGATTACAATTTTTCACATTAAATTCAAGAACCTAAAATAAGAAAAAGTATAAACCTTGGAATTGGAGTTGGAGTTGGGAGTGTCTTCCTTAGTCAAATCCACACTTACATCCCCAGAACTCGAGGACCTTGAATAGGTCTTCGCCGGAGACGGAGTCGGGTCAGAAATCGTCCGGCGCAGAGTCGGCGGAAGAGGCGGTAACCCGGGATTCGAAGACGGAGTAACCGGAATGACGTTGACAGTACCCGTCGACCTCGGATGCTGCTCCGGAGACAGGGAATTGTTCGGGTTGGGTGCTTGAAAACCCGACCCAGATGGGAAAGGATCCGGGTCAGAAACGGTGCGGCGGAGAATCGGGTCTTGGAAGAGCTTCTTGGGCTTAGGCTCAGAGTCTGAGGAGAAGGTGTTGGGTGGGTCTTGGAAAGAAGAAGACGACGAGGGGGAACGTCGTTTCATAGGGTTGGAGGCGGAGCAGAGGCAGCCGCAAGTGGTGCAAGGTTGGTGTTGGTGTTGGTGGTGGTGGTGGTTGTGGCAGTTGAAGCCGTTGAGGTGGAGCATGGCAAAGCGGTTATCAAAGGGAGGCTGATCATCCACTGATAAGTCTTGGGAGACTGCCTCTGCCTCTTCTGGCTTATTTTCTTTACTCATTTTCTTCTTCTCTCGATTTCTTCTTCTTTCTTTCTTTTTCTCTCTTTTTCTTGCTTGTTTTTTATATGTAGGATTCTGTGGCTTTTTGGAGGGAATGTGAATTTTGAATCAGGATTTTCCTTTTATATAGAGGTTAGGATGTACGGATGGGGTGTTGTTGGATGAAGAAAGAAACAACCAAGAGGTTTAAGCCACGTATTTTGTAACAGGGGCATTTCAGTCATTCTATAATAAAAAAAAATAATGAAACGGGAATATCCTGTGAGTGAGTCGTACCGGTAGAAACAGACGCACTCTAGCTAGTTACTGTAAAGTGATTAAATATTATATACGATCATCTCTGACAACAAAGCCCGTCTAGCTCAGTTGGTAGAGCGCAAGGCTCTTAACCTTGTGGTCGTGGGTTCGAGCCCCACGGTGGGCGTTCTTTATTTTTTTTTTTTAACTATACAAATTTAAAAAAAAAAAAAAATCTATAAACCGGTTAAAAAAATACACATGAAAACTATGAAATACTGAAGACAAGTGTTTTCTACTAAACAAAAATGCTATTAATTTCTGGTTTTTGTCTCTAAATACTATTTTCTATTGGTCAAGCAATAGCTCAGGCATAAACGTTACCTACACAACCAATCAACCATTAACGTTCTCTTCATAATTTTTTTTTTTTTTTTAAAGAAAAAACCATTAACGTTCTCCACCTTGTTCCTTATTCAAGTAGAGGCCTTTGGCTTCTAGATAAAACACTACGCTATGTATAAGACGAGCTGCCTGAAGACCCAATTTGAACTCATAAAACTCTCATTTGGAAATATTTCGCTTTCCAAACTCGAGCTAACAGGGAATCAACAGATTTTCCCAACCATCCGCAAAACCCAGCTTCACGGTAGATACTCACACACATTGCATGAATAGATTTACGTTTACCCAAGCATCCGCAAAACCCAACTTCAACATGATTGCCTTAAAAAAAAAAAACCCTCTCAACTCTATCATGAACCTTACTCATATGTCATATCCACTTTTTTTTTTTGGTCAACAAATGATAGCATAAAACTAAAAAAGAGCAGAAGTATCAAGGCAAAGCCTATTAAACTACATCCCATTGAGGTCATCCTCATAAACAGAAAGTAAATCCATAGGTGGATTGTCAAAAATAGCAAAATCTAAATTATGACTTGATCCCATTTTGGCTAGCTTGTCGGCACAATGATTCGCTTTACGGTAGCAATGCCTAAACCGGACCTGAATAAGACTTGATATCAATTGCCTGCAATCATCTAAGATAGGAGACACTATGTTATTTACATAATTAGGATTGGCCAAAACATCAATTATAGCTTTAGCATCTAACTCAATCTCAACACAATCAAAACTACAACTGCTGCATATGAGGAGTCCGTCCCTGAGACCCTAAAGCTCAGTAACAAAGCTATTAGTGATCCCTATTTTTCTGGTAAATCCCTTGATCCAGTGGCCATGCTCATCTCTTAAAATTCCTCCACAACCAGCTATTCCCAGATTTTCAATGGCAGACCCATCAGTGTTCATTTTAATCCACCCCACTCGTGGGTTTTCCCATCTAACTTTCCTTAGGATTAATCGGTTTACACTTTTGGGCGAGGAAGCATAGTGAAAAAACTCCACTGCTTGTTTTTTTTTTATTTCCGTTGCTAGTGCTGGGTTTTGACTTCTCCCTTTAAAAACCACATTGTTTCAGCTTTTCCATATAAGCCAAATAGCAAAGAGGAAGACAGAACTCCAAGGAGGATTTCGAGAACTGAGACAATCAATTTCTTTCCCATTAGATTCCAGCCACTCATGGAGGTCCCTGGTCCAAAAAAGAGGGTATGTCCATAAAATCCCCAGCTGAATCCAAACAGGTTTAATCTTTTCGCAATCCAGGAGGGCATGCAGGATTGATTCGGTCTCCCTATTACATAATGAACAGTTTGTATCTTCCAACAGTCCCCTTTTCCCAAGACATTCCCGAACACCAATACTATTGTGAGCACAAATCCAAACAAAAGTTTGAATTCTTGGCAAAATATCCAACTTCCAAATCCAGTTGGCCAAAAAAGTTGTCATCAATTCATCTCCCATAGCCATCTTGTAAGCACTCTTGAAGTCAAAATTTCCTTGGGGAGAAGCTAACCATGCAAGTCTATCCTCTCCTGTTGATGCCAAAGCAATCGGGGTGGCTTGAATCATGAGTTTAATATTTCGGGGAACATAAAATTCTAGACAATTCCAATCCCATCCATTATCTTTGATGACGTCTAGAATCTTCAAGTTAGGCTGTGTTTGGTTGCTGGAAATCGTTTTCCGGAAAATACATATTTTCCGGAAATGCTAATTTCCGGAAAAGGAAAATGTTTCCATGTGTTTGGTTGCATTTCAAAAAATTTTCCGGAAAATATTTTCTGGTGTTTGGAAAAGAAGAAGGAAAACACAAATCCAGAAAAAATCATCAACGATCTCGCGATCAACGGCGACGGCGACGGCGCAAGATCGCGATCAACGGCGACGGCGCGATCTCGCGATCGACGCTTCGCGAGATCGCGCCGTCGATCGCGATCAACGGCGCGGGCAAGATCGCGATCTCGCGACGGCGCGCGATCGCGCCGTCGATCGCGATCTCGGTCGAAGGCGAGATCGCGATCAACTGCACGATCTCGCGACGGCGCGATCTTCGCGGCGCTCTGGGTGTGAGGTTCGATCGCCGTTTGGGGTGCGTTTGAATCGACTTCAAACGCTCGTTCGCCGGATCGTTCGCCGGATCAGAGCACTGGGTGTGAGGTAGATTGTTTTTTTTTTGTTCTTTCTTTCAAGCTCGCGTGTTGTGTTTTCTGTTTTTTCTCTCCCTCTCTCTGCGTTTTGCAAGCCACGGAAATCAATTGAAGTGAAAATGAAGGCAGATTTTCATTTCCGTGGTCAAGGCTTCAAATTTCGGTCAACAGGAAATTCATTTCCGGAAAATAATATTTTCCGTCACAGCCAAACGCTCCATTTTCCGGAAATTGATTTCCGGAATTCATTTGAAGTCGAAACAAACGCACCCTTAGATGCTTCTCATGAAAGGGGACCAATCATCATATGCCGCATCACTCCATGATTTACCCAATGATCATACTAGAAACTAAGTTTGCTATTTCTCCCCACTGTCCATTTAATACCTCTGTTAAAGACTTCCATACCTTTCTTCATTGCAAACCACGTTTGGGAGCATGGGAGCTTGTTTTGGTTACTCAAACACAGCCTATGGTTTGGGCAATACTTTGATTTTAAAACACACGCCCAAAGAGATTCCTTTTCTACATGATATCTCCAGTTTAGCTTCGCTAGAAGGGCAATGTTTCTGCCCCTTGCTACTTGTAATCCCAATCCTCCTTCCAGATTGGGTTTGGCTACCTTCTGCCAATCGATCCAATGGACCTTCCTTGCTAACTCCGTAGTGCCCTAAAGAAAGTTTCTATTGACACGATCCATTCCCTTGAGAATTCTCCCAGGGAGGAAGGAGCATTGCATAATATACGATGGAATGGTTGATGATGATGCCTGAATAAGGACAGCCCTACTTACTAGGGATAGCAAGTTAACCTGCAAGCTTTTGCTTTACTCTGTGCAATATAAAGTTGAAGTCTTGTGTGGAAGAACCAGGTTGTTTAATAGGGATGCCAAGGTATCTCCCTAACCCTGGGGTGGAAGCAAACCCAAGAATACCACTTAGAGACTCCCTTGTATCTCTATCCACATTCAGTGAAAAATACATTATGGATTTAGTTTCACCTATCATTTGGCCCGAGATATCACAAAAATCATCAAGAACCTCTCTAATGGTGGAGCAATTCAAATGGTTAGCCCTTGCAAAAAGGACTAGTTCATCAGTAAACATTAAGTGGGAGAACACCGGACCACTTTGAGAAGCTTTAACTTGATTCCATAGCTTATTGCTGCACTTTTCTTCTATGAGTTAGCCAAGGAAGTCAATGCAGAGTATAAAAAGGTAAGAGCATAAGGGATCCCCTTGTCTAATTCCCCTTGACGGAAGATTTGGCTTTAATGGTGCACCATTTAAAAGAATTGAGGTGGACACCAAAGAAACACAACTCATAATAAGGTCTATGAGGTCCCCAAGAAGGTTTATCCTCAAAAGCATATTCCTGATGAATCTCCACTCCAGCTTACCATAAGAGTTCTCCAAATCGATCTTGATATCCATATAACCCACCTTGCCTTTCTTTCTACTAATGGAATGAATAAGCTCCTGCACAATGACGACATTATCAATGCCTTTCCGTCTCAACACAAAAGTGGTTTGGAGAGGGGTATGAGTTTTCCTAGATACGGTCTGAGTCTTGCTACTATGATTTTTATAACCACCTTATAAATTGTGTTGCACAAACTAATCGAGCAGTAATTCCCAGTAGTCTCATGACTTTGTATTTTCAGAATAAAAGCAATGTGAGTCTGATTGAGATACTCAGGGGTTTTCCCTTCCATGAAAATTCTTTTGACTTCTCTTACTACTGAGTCATCTATAGTTGGCCAAAACCTTTTGGAAAAAACCTGCATGCAACCCATCCAAACCCGGAGCTTTAAAGGCTTTTAGCAACTAGAGTGTTGTTCTAATCTCATCCACTGTCACCTGCCCTCCAACACTCTCTTTTTCTTCTTCATTAAGTCGGTCATGCCATTGAGAGAGAGAAGGCATGGCTTTTGACAAAGATGTCAGCAAAGAAGTATAAATGTCCCTAAACCCATTGCTGATAAGCTCAAATATATCTTCTTCCTCTTGGATCCATTCACCAACAAAGTTTGTAATTGCCAAAATCTAATTCCTCTTCCTCCTAACCAAAGTTGACACATGAAAAATATTGTATTCCGATTTCCTATATCATCCAGTTTACCCAAGACTTAAGTGCCCAAAGATCCTCTTCTTGTCCCATGATCACATCAAGCTCACGGAGAAGCTCATTTTCAAGGTTGAGGAGATAAGCCAAAGGTCTAATGGCATTTGCACGTTGAATCCCATTCAGCCAAGCCAAGCATTTGCTACTACCCCAGTAAAGGTCTGATCAGAAAGCCAAAATTTTTGGAATTTAAACAGCTTGACTCGAAACGATTGGGCTTTAGGCTGCATCTTAAGAAGAACCGAGTAGTGGTCCAAGTGGCACCTAGTGAGATGAGTTACTCTCACTTCTGGATAAAGCAAACACTAGCTTAAATTGACAAAAAATCTGTCAATTCTTTCTTAAATTAACCCCTGAACATCTCTTCGGTTAGTCCATGTGAATCACTCCATCAAAAGAGAGTCTCTCTATAATTTCCCTAGCCCTATCTCCTCCAATTCTAGTCTCCATAATTATCAAATTCCCCGAATCATGGTTGCTCACCAATTCCCTAACATGCTTTTGAAAGGAGGGCTTTAAAGCACCCCTACAATTCCATATAATAATATTCATGACTAATGAATGATATGGGGTAGGGCACTCATCATATAGAGGTAGTGACTTCACCTCCTCCCTCAAGTTTCATTCTATCTTTCTCATCATCTCCATCATCTGTCCTCTCCCCGAGATCAGAGTCAGGTTGTTCCCATTTTCATTTCCTACACCATCACATGGAGATTGAACTCCCTCATGGGTTTGAACACTTGGATCAACTTCGTTATGGGTTTGTTCCCCATGATGAAGGATGCAATTGGTCAATCTTCTAGCATACGCCTCTCCAATAGTTCCTCACTTGGATTTACTTCGCATAGGAGGGGAGTTGATGATATCAGAGGCAACTTCTCCCACCTCGTTCTTCGTTTTTCCATCGAAGATGGAGTGTCAGTGAGAAAGTGCCACCAAGGATTGGGAGCTTCTTGCCATGCTAGGTCCGCCAATGGCATCAAACCTTCTCTGGCACTCACTGTTATCAGTGGAAATATGAACTTCCATGCCTTCTGGAATTTGTCATTGAACCATCCCATTACGTGGGTTGGATTTGCCTAGATTTCGGCTATTACCACTTCCCGTATCTCCACCTCCATTCCCTCTAAATTGATAGCCCACCTCGGCCAAGGAGAGGTTGAGAGTTGAAACTTATGAGGAGTTCTCTGTTCTGACTTGTCATCTCTATGGGTGAAAGGATATTGAGCTTTTGGTGATGAGAGTAGGGCAGCAGCATCAGATGTAGCCTTGAAAGAAGCTTTGTTTGCCCTATTACGCCCAATTACACTTTTGCCCTTAATGAATGGGTTGTCACTGAGCTTCAAAGAGCCTTATTTGGTACCCGAATCTATATGAGCTTTTGCTTTTGGGCTTGGGCAAGCTAGACTCAAGTCCAACAAAAGACTTCCCTTAGTGATGTTTTGCACTACTTCTAATAGCTGAAGACTCGTTAGTGATCTGGTAGGGGATAATTTCCTTCCCCTCTCTTAGGGATCCACTATTAGAAGCTGCCTTGCCCACGTCAACATCTGATCTTGTGTCATTTACAGCTACCTCATGTACCTTCAGGTTATGGCCTTGTGTCTTGCCAGGATCAATTCCATTACCTTTGCGGGTTTTTGTCCCATGCTTTCTCCGTGCAACCACTATCCACAAACCGTAACTGTCCTCTTATACTCCCAATGTGGTCTGTTCTTTCTGCTCATAATTCCCAACTTCATGGCTAATGCATGAGTGTACGACCTACTCTCCCTTTGGCCTATCTTCCTCCTCCCTCTCTATATTTTCACCTCGGATAGTGTAAAGACAGTTTTCCCGCCGGTGACCAATACGTCCACAAGAGAAACAAAGCTTATGGATTCCCTCATAACTCACAAGTTGTTCAAACCTACCAATCTTAACTGCTGTGATGAGTGGCTTATCGATGTCTATCTAAACACATAGACATGCGAACTTGCCTCTCGCCTCAGTTGCCGTATGGGTATTCATTCTCAAGACATTGCCAATGGTCTTACCTATTTGATGCAAAGCTTCAACATAATAGTATTTGATGGGAAGTTCGTAGAGTCTAACCTAGATAGCAACTAATGACACATTTGCAGATGATGGTTTGAAGTTAGGCTCCCACGGCCTAATGGATAAGTAGTGCTCCCCCACAAACCATGGCCCTTTCCTTAACACAATTTCAAAGTCTTCTTTCTAGGAGAAACAAATGAGAAAAAAGTCGTGGCCTAAGTCTACACAGTCTAGATGTCCCATCAGTTTCCACATAGAGTGGATTCTTGAGTGTAGGAAGTTGAAACCAATTGTTCTGCCATAAACTTTGACAATAAGAGCATTCAACCAAGAGTTCCGAATGTGCTACTTAAACTCCTTGGTGAACTTCACTGCTGTAAGACCTTGCTTGAGGGGTTCCACCTCGTCATCCGATTCCGCATCATCCTCCATGAAGTCTGTGAAGTTAAAAGCTTGGGTATAAGCTCCAGGGATTTCTCCCACCAGCTTGTCCTTAAAAGACAATGGTGGCTTTCAAAAAGTGAATGCTTGGCTTGGTTCAAGAGAGCCCGAGCCCTGGCCCTCCATGAAACCAGCATGCCCAACATCCTTGACTTTCTTGGTACTCCTAGTAAGCTCTGCTTCCTCCTCCCTTGACACACCAGAAGTTGAGTGCGAAGACATTCAACTGATGTGAAAAAGAACTCGTACATTAGTGAAAACTAAAACTATACAGAGAGAATTTTCTCTCTCCTCGATCTTGACTCAATTCCTTTTGGATGTGCCCCCATATCCACTTTCAAAGCCAAACCACACTTCCTCCCTTGCTATGTTGTGGACAAACTATATAGCAACTCAAATGCAATCAAAGCATCTGTCAACAAACGACCTACTAGCAAACTACCCTTAACAGGCGCCTGCAAAAACCGCAACTTTTTTTGTGCTTATCTTATATATATATAAAAGGATTCAAACCTGATTCTTCAAATAAAGGAGAGCAGACTATATCACTGATTCACTGAAATACAATGCACTTGGCTTTTATGCGTATCTTACTGTTAAGGCATAATCTACAAATTCTGAAGGTGCATCTGGCTAGAAGGAAAATAGGATGGATTGCTGTTTTCATTCAACATTACAACGTGTATCTAATCCAGCAAAAGATAAATGCTTGAAACGAATCCTTACAAATAATTGTATCTACATTTGCAACAATCTTGCATACAAATAATTGGAAAGGTTAAACATCTTATACCGTTCAGAACCACACCAAGACCAAGACCAAGACCAAGACCAAGACAGGCATATTTCAATATCTCTGAAAGTGGTTCGTAGGCTCATAGCCCCTGCAAGTAACAATTGGGCATTGTCCACCAGAATACATTAGTTGGAATCTCTAACTCAGGTTCTGATTGAAGAATGGGCCATTCATAATCTTTTGCTTGGTACTGTTTTTTGTTGATATCCTCTTTTTTCATAGTTCGTGGATATCTTTTTTGAAATCTTTCTTAGAACGAAGAACAAACCATCCTAAAAGTATTTTTTTTCCTACATTCATCCCTTCATAGAGCACAATTAAAGCTTCTCCTTTTAAATGTGGAAGTTTTTGTGGTCTGCAGGTTGAAGATCATGGTGCTAGGTCGAAATGTTCTTCCAATAGCGAGTAAACTTCAGTAAGGGAAGAGACCTTGAAATCTGGCTTTAGATCCACGTTGGCATATTCAGGGGAGTCATACCTCCCTGTTTGATCAAGCAGGCATGTAAAAGCTCCTGCTCGCTTCCCACAAGCCACCTGTAAAAATCAGATTATAGAAACCAATTCTTATCCATTTGGGACACTGAATAATTATCCATAGGAAGAGCAAGCAAAATTTCGCAACAGCTCATGCCCCAAATTGCAAAGATCTTAATCTTTTTGCATTTAGATATCTGACAATGGCCCTTGGCATTGAGTATACTTCTTCAAATAAAATCATAATCATAATATATTTATACAAATACATTACTGTATTTGCGAAAGGAAAGAAGATTCTCACTGACAAGCAGGGAAGGGGGGGCCACATTCTAGATGAAAGCAAGGGAACATGAAAGGCACTTCACAAAGCATTAACAAGATAATAAAAAAAAAATCAAAGAGAGAGAGGAAATTTTTTTTGATAGGAAAGAGAGAGATGAAAGAAAGAAAGAAAGAACTCACATCATCTTTAAGGCTATCACCAATCATCATTACTTCATTTGGTAGAACTTCCCAATCTGAACAGATATGAAGTAGTGGTGCAGGGTCTGGTTTATATGGACGGAATTCCCTGCTTAGTGCTGGACAAAATGTCATCTGCCATAATATAAAATTACAAAGGATATCAAACTGCAGCACTCATAGAGTATATCTACTTAGGAGGAGCCGTCAAAAAGACAGTCCTTTTCAACAAATGCACACCAGAGGGAAGGGAGAGAGAGTTTTATGGGCAAATAAAATTGAACACAGTTATCACATCGACACTTGGCAATAAAAATAAACTAACCAGCATCATATAAAAAAGAAAAGAAAAGAAAATTCCAGATTGTGCATGGGCAAACCTGCACAAAGGGAAACTTCAAGAGCAGCATGCATGAAGTAGGCTAAGTTTGAAGCCAGGACACAAATATGCAGAATAAGAATCAGCATATAGAAATTACAACACTCATGCAGCAAGAAAGAAATATGCTCATATTTGAACACAACACATTAACTTTTTACATGTCTTGCCCAGCTCTTTTGTGAGTGATAAAAATAAAAATGTTTTGGTACAACTTTTGGTATTTTGCACATGTTTGTTTCCACTGGAGGGGCAAACATGTTTTTGGGGTGAGGGCCAGCCACTTTTCATGTATGAGGGTTTTAGGACCCCAGGTAAAAAGAAATAATGGGACACGTTTATTTGAGAAATTTTGACTTCCACATATGAGCCAGTGCAATGTTTTGCCAAATTTCTTTTGTAGTATAATTTTAACTTATGCCAGATGCTTCTAACAAACAGATCCTTTATATGGTTTTGGTATCTTGATGCTCAAAACTTCAGAATGCTCAACTAAATGTAAACGAGCTTCTTTTTCACCAGATTGACATCTAATAGATGAGGGGGTAAAAGGAGGTTTTCAAACTCAGGGAAGACTAGAACACATAATATATAAAAACTTTAACCCTTTATTTGAATGAGATTAGTGTTTAACATGGGAGTAGCGAAGTACTTTGTTGGGAAATATTTTCTTTAGTGTAGAGTGGTCAGCCTTACCGTAAAGATGGTTAACTAGACAGCACACTGCTAAGAACGCACGACCTATACCTTTTTCTTTTCTTTTTCTTTTTTCTTCAATAGCCCTTTCCAATACACTTCATGGAGTCATTTGTAATGGGACGTTGAGAAAAAGAAGACAATATAGTCAATCATAGATGAGTTATTTCATGTTCAACAACCTTTATACAAAACTTTAGATTGCACGATAGGATAAACTTACCCCAAACCGTTGATGAAACAAATCAACAGCTCCCTTAACATTGCGTGTGATTAATCCCCTTCTGAAAATTAATACAAACAAATAATCAACAAAATTCTCATGGTAGATTGTATAATTACAACATAGTAGTTGTTGCCAAAGATCATTATCACAAGAATATATATATATTTGCATTCAAAAATTTTGCAACATTGACAAGTAATAACTTTCCTTAAAAAATAAAAATAAATAAATAAAAAGAGAGAGAGAGAGAGAGGATAATTGTAATAGATCCTCAAAAAAAAAAAAAAAAAAGTTCATCCAAGCAATAAAGTACAAGAAAGAGTCATGATGCATGTGTCTAAGCACTTGAATCCAATCGTATGGAGATTTTAATAGATTATATTTTAAAAGTTCCTGGTAAGTTCTACATTATTGAAGGTACGATCATTCGTTTCTTGCCATGTCCGCATAACGCATAAAGGAACAGCCCCCCAAGCCTCAACCATTTAATGACGACCAAATCTTTCTTGAAAAGTAATGATATTTTATTGAGGAAAAGGACTACTTCAGGATAACATATTATGGACATAAAGCAGCCTAAAGAATAGAATTATAGTGATGGCACAAAGTCTGCAATGGAATTGCTATTAGCGAAACCTAACACACAAGACCAATTGAACAACAATTAGTTGAACAATGATTTCAATTGAATCAACAAAATTTCTGCATTTTCAAAAGTGAGGCAATTTTTTTCCCTCCACAATGTGCACATCAAATATAAGCGACCTAGATTCCAAATATTCAATAAATGTTTACCAAACCAAATCCTCCAACCATATAAGAGATCAATTACCTTTGTGGTAACACCCATTGAATCCCAAAAGCTCTCAAAACAAAACTCCACCAATCATAGGCATCATCATAAATAATCAATAAATGGTCCATTGTCTCTTACTGCATCAACACATACAAGATACAACTCCACCCAACTAAAGTAAATCCTCTCTTACATAATAATCTTCCCCCAAGCTGTTGTCCACGCAAAGAAAGAAACCCATCTTTGAAGCCTTAATACACCAAATACTCTTCCAAGGAAAAGAGACTTCACCGGTACCTCGTATGGCAGCATAATATGAACAAACATTAAATCTGCCATTCCCATTCAATCTCCATCTCATTCTATCACGACCTTCTCTCCTCAGGATATTTGAGTAAAGGAGATCTAGGAATGAATTTACCAACTCCAATTCCCAATAATTATAATCTCAATGAAATCGAACATTCCAGCTCTGTGCATATGTATCTCTTGAGCAGGGGCATACATTATGGAAACAACATCTTTAAAGAATGATTCCCATGCCATTTTCCAAACCAAAACTGTACTCAGCTACCATTCCCCAAATCAAAGCACACAATTTAGGAATATGTCCCATCCCGTTCTAATACTTATCCATAAACTGCAATTATGAGTCCCTCTAACTGGTTCCAATGTCCATCCACCCCATTCCTCTCCATGCTTCGTAGCTATTTCCGTCTCCACAAATGTGTCCTTCCCATGAAGCCAAAACCATTTTTCCAATGAAGCTTGATAAAAAATTCCTAATTTCCTTACTCCCAATCCTTCATTGGCAATAGGAGAGCAAACTTTACTCCACCTCACCAAATGATATTTGAACTCAACACCCAAGCTGCCAAACAAAAATTTTCTATGTAGCCTCTCCAACATGTTTGTTTGCCACACATGGGAATCGTACACAGAGATAATACATTTGTAACCTTAAAAGCATACTATTTAATAGCATTATCTTCCCCCCTTGTTGACAAATATAATTTCTTCCAACCAGATGATTTGTGCTCATCTTCTCTAAATTGGATTCCACATTCGCCTTAAAGGATGCCCCCAATCGCATTCCAAGATAGCTCAAATGTGTTTGGTTCGCATATTTGCTTAAAGGTATGACAAAAAGTGGCTCTAAGCAAATAAGATGGCTTATCTGAGGGAAAAAAACTAGCTTATTTGCTTAAAGCCACTTTTTGTTTCCCCTTTAAACAAATAAACTTAGCCAAAGCTACCCAACACACACTCACAACATCTTACAACATAGGATACATGGTAACTCTACCATGTTACCAATATCTCCTAATGGAAACCATTTCACTCTTTCTCATGTTACATTTTAAACTTTTAACAACTTCAAAGCAAGTCAACATCATTCTAATATAAAGAACTTGTTCAGAATTTGCATCACAGAATAAAATCACATCAACAACAAATAAAAGATGAAATATATAGAACCCTTCTCTTGTATCATTCCCAACCCTAAAACCATGGATGTAGCCGCCCTCAGTTCTTTTCAACATCTGACTCGACACCTCCATAACCATTAACCAATATAAAAAGTAGTGGTGATAGCAAGTCACCTTGCCTTAGCCCCCTTGAGCCAATCTTCCTTTCCGTGAAGCCAATACATCTATCATCTTTTGGGGCATCACTCATTGCACTTCAAAATAGGGTTAATACTAAGGACCACAACCCATGAGCCATCTCACAATGTAAGAGAAAATATTTTTTCACCACGCCTCAAAGCAAAACACGCTAAATCCACTAACCTTATCACTCTCATACACATTGAAAAATACTCCACATAAGTGTGTGTAGAAGTCAACTAAGAAAATCAAAGAAAATGAATATAGGAATAGCTCCACAAGGGAGCACAATAGGTTAGGGATCATGGAAAAGTTTAAATTGGATGAGAGTGGTTTTGCCTCTTCCATTTTTTTGATTTGTTAGGTTTATACAAATAAAAACCATCAGTGCCTAATTCTAATCTCCTTTATCAATTAATCAACAAACCCAAATCCAAAACCCCCCAATCAAAGTTTAAAAAGGAAAAGTAACAAACTTAGGCCAGCTTTAAACCTATATGCAGACACAAGATAATTATAAATGACTAAAAAGAATACGAAAGAGTGACACGCCTCAACCTTATTTTCTTCTCATTGAGCAACCCACAAAGTTCTGCTGCACCTGCACTAGAATTAACCAAAATTATTATAACTGTGTCAAGTATAAGTTAAAAATTCTATGACGTGCAACTAATCTAGGTGAAGTTCTACTAAAAAAAGTATAAGTTAAAAATAATAAAAATCATATATTAAATCCTATAAAACTAAAAGGAGATCCATTTGGCAAAAGTAATGCAATAAATGAATCTAAAATTTGAACTTCCACACAGGTACTTTTTTTTTTATAGATAATCCGCGTATGTATTTTAAATCAATGAAAAACCCTATAATTTACCTACTACTCTTGGAAAAGGCTGCTCTCTTTCTTTCTTTTTTTGATAAATAACGAAAAATTGTATTAGAAAGAGAATACCCTAGTACACCGGAGGTGTACTAAGAGAGCAGTACAATCAAGTCAAAATACAATGATCAAACAAATATAAAAGAAAAAAACAAGGCGTCGAAAGAAAAGCAGCACTCCAATCCAACAAAGTATGAATGAAAAGGTTACTCTTTATTTGAATTTAATCCAGTTTAGTAGCTTTAACATTTCCCCAAATCTGACGGTGTCCACATCTTTAACTGATGAGGCCGTCTATACATAGTTAGACCCTAGACATAAAATATTAAAGGTAAATTACAAATTACACCCCTAAAGTTTGGGAGTGATTGAATTTTACACCCTGAAGTTTTAAAATTTGGATTTTACCCCTTGACGTTTGGAGATGTTTGGATTTTATACTCTAACATCTCAAAATTTGGATTTTAGCTCCTATATTTTAGAAGTGTTTGGATTTTACTTTCTAAAGTTTAAGGATGTTTGGATTTTACACCCTAAAGTTTTATAATTTTGGGAAGTAAAATCCAAACACTTACAAACTTTAGGGGGTAAAATCTAAATTCTGAAACGTTAGGTGTAAAATCCAAATACCCCAAACTTCAAAAGGTAAAATCTAAATTCTGAAACTTCAGGATGTAAAATCCAATCACACCCAAACCTTAGGGGTGCAATTTGCAATTTACCCAAATATTAACTATATCCATTTCAAGGGATTTATAAAAGGAAAAAGTTTGGCTCCAAATTTGTTTGGAGCTATTATTTGTATTACTTAAACAAGTCATATAACACATTAAAAAAGTTATGCGACTAAAACTACACACTGTTGGTCTCTTCAATCGCCAGGTTGGAGTCAAACAATTTCCTTTATAAAATAAAGAGTTTACTTCCAAACTGGTTTAGAGGAACATTCCTCCAACCCTTGGCAGTTCAATGACCATCCACGTATACACTTTTAGCCATATGCCATTTTTAAGAGTAATAACTAATAATAGTCACACTCTCCTTGTTACACACTCAATTGCTCACCTCACATGTACAGACCGTGCAATAGCGTGTGTGTAATTAATAGATTTTCTACATTTTTAACAACTCGTATAACTTGTTTAAATAATAAACGTGCATAATTTTATGAATCTCCGCATGATGCGTTATAGTACGTTCTCCAAATCAGTTTCTAGAAAAAAGAAAACTTTGTCTTTTACAAAAACCGAACTGAGTGAGAGTCTACAATACAAAAATTGTTAGATAAACGAAGTGGCTAACCGGGCATGATTTGGAGGCGATCGAGGCCGCGGCGCTCGTAATCGGCGATGGTCTCGTAGGCCATCTGTTGCTTCTCGGGGCTCCAGCTCTCAATGTGGTGCAGGATGTCGATTCCGGACGGGCTCTCCGCCTTGATTCGGCGGTACTCATTGTCGCCAAGGACGGCCTTGTACATGGCAACGAAATCGATGACGGGGACCGTTAGGGTTCCGTCCATGTCAAAAACGACGCCCTTAAGGCGAGCCCTCTTGTGAGTGGGAGTGGTGGTGATGAGAGTTGCCATTTGGGGAAGTGGGAATTTGGAGTGCAAGAAAGAGAAGAGGGGTTTGGATTTGGATAAGGGCATTGGGTATTTAAAGGGTTTGGAGTTTTTGTGAGAGTGAGGATGAGGACAAATGGAGGATGGGAGAGTGATGATGGAGAATGTGGTGATGAAGGACATTTGGCTTGAGAGTAAAGGTAGTTGAGAGTGGAACCATGAATCATGCATGTTTGTTGGACTTTGGTGGGAAATCTTTGGGATCATATGGTAACGTGATTTGTATTTTTTTGGAATGCTTATGGATAAAAAAGTGTATAAAAATGCATATAATATTATTTAAAAATTGAAAATATGTTGTTAAATTATCCTACCAAATGGGCCTATATCACCGATGGACTAATGTTGCACAAATCACCTTTTCTTTGTTTTCTGTTTTTTTTTTTTTTAATAGACTTTTCTTTGTTTTTTAATAAACACAAAACTCATAGATCATCATAACTTATCATAATAATACATTATTATTATTATTATTAAAAAAAAATTATGAGCCTTACTTATAAGAATAGAGTAAAAATGAATTATGTACTCTTATTCACACATTTCATCTTACGAGCACACAAAAAAGGAATTCATTTACTTATCATAGATTATATATAATAGTAGAAGCATTTTCCTGCAATTAAAGAGGCGTTGCCACGTTAGAAAAAAGACCACTTAAAAAACAACCACGTATACAATTTATTCTTTAAAATACCGTACGATGTGTTGGGAGAGACTCTTTTTCATCAAATGTTTATATAAAAACACAAACCCGCTTATCGAAAGTTTAAGAGGCTATTTGGATGACTTGTTTCCGTAACTCAATTCTCAATTTCCATAACTCATAACTTAAAAATGATGGGACCCATAGCTCAATATCCATTTGGTGCACGGTAACTCTGTTTCCATAACTCTGTTTCCATCACTTAATTCTCAGATTTTTGAGTTATGAGTTATGGAAACTGAAAACACATTTTAGCTGTTTTCAGTTTCCATAACTCATAACTTAATGGCATTTCCGTAAATAACATTACATGAAGGGACACACTGTCAGTCAAAGCTGCAACTTTTGACCATTTTTTTTTCTTCACTGGGTTCGGTGCGTGCGTTCATGTTCTTTTTTTTTTTTTCTTTTTCCTTTCACACTAGTGGCTTCTTCACGTTCTTCACTGGGTTCAGTTCTTTGTCTTTTTTTTTTCTTTTTTTCATGGGTTCTTTTTTTGCCTGGGTTTTTCTGGGTTCAATTCTTTCTCTCCTTTTTTTTTTTTCTTTCACTGGGTTCTTTTTTTGACTGGGTTAGTTCTCTCTCTCTCTCTTTTTTTTTTTTTTTTGGGTTCGGTGAGTTTGGGTACTAAAAAAGAAAAAAAACTGCACCGAGTGACAGTTATGGGACCCACAAATAATGTGAAAAATATTGAGTGATAGTGCCAAACGGGTATGAAAAATTAAGTGATGAGTGATGGAAATTGTGTGACGGAAATTAAGTGATGAAAAAATTCATCCAAACAGCCTCTTAGACTCACCTTCACTTCCATCTCTTCACTGCAACTCTATATACACACAGATTAGAACAACGTGTTCCAAACCAACAAACAAAATCTTCCTCTCATCAAACATTTTTATAAAAACAAAAAACCACTTATCAAAAAAGAAAAAAAAACACAAACCCAAAATCCCTAACGCCGTATTCCCAATCAAAAGTTCAAACTCACTCTAACTTTTGTTTCTTCTCTGCAACTCCATATAAACATAGGTCAAAATAACGGGTTCAATTCTCCTCTCTTGAATTCTCTCTGTTTCGTGTCTTATTGCTTGCGTGTTCCATTCCAAACCAACAAATGGAGGAAAAAAGAAAATCCAAAAGGAAGCACAAAAAAAATAAAATTGCAAAAACTTAAAAACTTTGTTCATTCTCTACAACAACAAACGATTCAGATGCTATCCCATTCCTTCTATGCAATAACAGACAATTCAGAAGGTAGACATGCTTTTTTTTCCCCCTTTTTTTTTCTATTCAATTACTATTTCAAATTGTATAAAACTATTCGTAGATCCTTCTCTGACAATTCACATCTGTTTCTCTTCTATTTTCTCCCAATTTGGGTGATTTACCAGAGGACTGCATGGCTCTGATTCTGGGAATTGAAGTTGCCCTCGAATTATGAAGTTCTTCTTCGGAAAGTGTTCAATGATTGTACTAAGGTATTGCTCTCTCTATCTCTGTGTGTGTGTTTGTTTTCTGTTTGGGTGCTGAGAAAGTGTGTAAAAATTAAAAGTTTCAAGTTTTTAGATATGATTTTTGATTGGTTGTGATGGGGTTTTTGTTTATTAGGTTTCGAGAAAATGAGGGAAAGAAAATAAATTTTAATTCAAAAATCTTAGATTTTATTTTAATTAATTGAGAGGGGAATAAAATTATTTGGTTTTGTTGTGATAAAGTTTTGGTACCTCCCTGATATGGTTCTCTGGCTTATTTCCTGTTTGGATTATTCATATTATATGATTTTCTTGATATGGATCTGTTTCTAATGGATTTGTTGAAAAATTGGCTTTATGTAGAGAGTTTGGCTGCATAAAAGAACATGTGTTGTTTGTTTGTCCATTGCTTCAAAAGGGTTAGCGATCATCGGGATAGATGATTGAAGATATTGGAATCATATCCCAACTGAAGAATCTAGGTGAGATTCGTTCAATTTTTTAACGTTTTTATGTATTGAATTTTCAATGGAAACGAGAGAAAAATTGTATTTTTCTTGTCATGTATGTTTTAGATGGACAATCGAAAATTCCAGCCGACTGTGGAATTCCCTTGCTGGAATTTGTCCAAGTGGGTTTTCTTTTTTGGTTATCTTTTCTATCAATTATGATTGAAATTTTAAAATTTATTGTGTGATGCTATCATAATTGCAAGTGGTTTCATAAATCATAATAACTTTATTAGCAAGTTTTCTTAAATGATAAATACGGGTCATTTGAAGGATGTGGCCATTCCGAAGGATATCCAATACCATTGAGTTTGTTTGGAAGATCTTAATGTTTAAGGCAGTTCTTATTGGTAATAAAATGACCATCATATTATTGAACTTGAAGTTATGCTGTCTTTGAGTTAGATTAACACATTTGATCCTTTAAAACTAATTGCTATGAGAAGAATCATGACAAGCCTGAAAATTCTCCCTCCAAACTTTCCATTTTTTCCTTTTCTTTGTGCTGATCCAAAAGTAGGCATTTGTAGTCTTTCAATTGCTATTAGAAGTGTGAGGAAAATTATTAAAATATAACAAGATGCTAACTTTTGTTTTTTGCTTGACTTTGTGATTCATTAGATTGATTAGAAAAGCTTTTGTTGGTTTTTGAAATGGTGCTTCAGTTTCTCAATAGTTCTTGGTGGAACATATGCTTGGATAGGTAACCATATACTTTAGCATGGTTGGTTAAAAAGGCCGGTTTAACCTCTCCATATCATCAGAATATGATAAGAAATTTTAACTGGTTGGATAAAAGCCTAGAAGTGAGATATAAGGAAAAATCTATTGGTTTTTTATGGTAATAAAGGTACTGACAAAGAAAATTTCATGGATTTGTAGGATACTTCCACATACCCTTGGTGCAGCAAGGTTGCTAGAGGCATCATTAATATTGGGAATCCTATCTTCCATATGTTAGAGAAGGGACAAAAGAGCAAAATAAGATGGGTGTCTTAGGCTTGCCTAACAGCCATTGCATGGCTTGGATGTGAAATAACAAAGTGCCCAAATAGTATAACATATTCTGCATGTGAGATCTTACTAAATGAAACTGAGCAATTTTTGCATCTTGGATCAGAGCTTGAAGGCAGGCTTCTAGCATGTCTTTGCATCTATAACTATGCTTCTATGCCTTTTACATAAACATCTCTATGTAATAACCATTTTCAAGTATCACAAAGCACAAAAGATTTAAGATTCATCTCTACTATATATGCAAATGATCATTGACATGAATGAATTCTCAATCAGCAATTAGGACAATTCATGAAATTTTATGTTGGGTTTATGCAAAAAAACTACACCATTTTTCTTCATAGCACTTTCTTTGAGAATTATAGAGAGAATTATTTTACACATTACGTGAGAAGTGCATTTTGCTTATCACCAAAGGAACAACCCTATAATTCTGTTAGATTCTGTATAGCATATACATCATATGCTATGGAAGCCAAAAATGGAATAATTTTATCCCCAATATCCAAATACCCTGAATGAGAAAATTATGTTGAAATATTGTCTTGAACTAAGCTTTTAACTTATTAGATGTTGGATTCTCTCCAATAATCGGCTTCAAGGACACATGCCCCTTAATAGACAAAAGTTGACTCTTCTCAAGAATTTTGTATTTACAATGATATATTTTCCCCCACATGTTAATGCAAATCAATCATCCTTGACTTATAAGACCTTTGGCTACTATCTGAGAAGAGCTACCAAATTAAATTAAAAGGTCAAGAAAACTTAATTTTCCCTTTGTATCTATTATTTATTTTGTAAATCTTGAAGCATATGGGAATTCTAAGTGTTTTTGTTCTCTCAACCAGCAAATAGCTTGAGAAACTTTTTGAAAACAGACAAATTCAGGACTAGGCGAGTGCAGGTGCTATTGGTGACCTTCAAAGTCTATTAACCAGTATAAGAAGTGTTGGCTCTAATAGGATTGATCCCAAAATTCTTTGTCAAGTCAGGTACCATGCAAATATGACATCAAACTACTAGGATGAACTTTTCACTTTACATTATATTTACATTTGAATTTTAAAGGTACTTCTATAGTCTATGCAAGGTAAGGAAAGGACTACATACTTTTTCTTAGTATCATGCATCTTGGAAATGTTTATTTTGTTAGTGAAAAAAAGGGCTTAGATGAGTAGTTGGGTAGTTTCAAGGTAAAGTTTGATATGACATATCAAATCTTATGTCATTATGGAATCATTAGTCTTTCATCGTTGCATAAACCAAAGATTTTGGCATCCACTATCATGCACATTAAATTAAGCAAGTTTTATTTAGATTGGGAGATGATGAGATATTCTTGAGGTTGGTTTTTATTTTTATAATTAAAATTGTCCTATCAAAATTAGTGCTAAATTTGATGTCTACATATCTTTGATTTTTTTTTTTTTTTCCTGTTAAACTTAGGTTCATGGGTTCAATTTTTTTAGCTGAAGATGTATTAAGACGAAGGATGTGAAATGGACAACAATCTTGCTTCTCCACCAATTTGCTTCCAAGGAAGGATGACCATTCTCTTTAGCTGGATTGTTCAATTGCTAGAAATATTTTTCTCTCCATCATGGTGGATGTTACAGCTTTAGTTGTTTAGAATAGACTTAAAAGAAAATCTATTTGTAAGACAACACATATTTTTATGGATAGCATACTGAGTGTTATATACATTTTAAATTTGAAATTCATACCAAGTGTTATTTTTTTAAAATTTATAAATTCAATTGCATTAGCTACATACTTATTTAATTAAATTTATTTAAGTAAGACTTTTGAAACAAAATGATTCTCCAAATATTTACCTAAAATTATTTTAATATGTTTTCTTTCTCGGATTCTAATTATTTTTATGTACAAAAATTTATTTGTGGACTCTTACAAAATTTTCATTATTTTTATTTTTATTTTTATTTTGTTGAAAATAATTGTACTGTTTTTTTTCTTTCCAAGAACCCAAAAATACATGTATTTATGTAATTCCCGTGCATTTGCACTGGTTTAAAAGCTAGTTTATTCTAATGGAAGAAGTAACCCAAATTATTAAAAAAAAAAAATTTTGATATGAATCTTATTATGAATACAAAAAAAATATATTGAATTTTTCATTCTCATAATAATATATATATATATATATATATATTTTTTTTTTTTTAAGTCTTACCAGGAAAACTTTGTTGAATTTTTCACTCTTATTCACGTAAAAGTGAATAACTCATGTATATGCATGGTATAATTAAAGACTATATGGACGCAATTTGAGTCCTTAGCCTAAAAAATAAATAAACTTAGGCCCAAAAAGCCCAACACAATGAATTTGTAGAGAGTGGGTTGGAAAACTGGGCTTTAATGAATTAGACAACAAGTAAAATGGATTCTATAGGGACTGGGTTTGAGCACTATTCCTAAGAGATAAGTGAATCCAAGCCCAGTAAGCCTAATATAATAAATTTGTAGAGAGTGGATAGAAGAACTGAGATTTAATGAGTGTAACAACAGTTGAAGATGATATAAAGAATGAATAAGTAAAACAAATATAGACTTGAGCAAGCAATTCAATCCTCGACACTAGTCCGAGGAGCTTCAACTTATTGCTTCTTGAGTGACAATGGCAATGGTTACAAAGTTAGTTCAGATTGCTACAGTGTTTTCTCTAGTAAAATCTTCGATCCCTTTTCTTAAAGCTCCTTCTTCCTTATATACAACTTTCCTTCTTCATCTTCACCATACACATGCAGGTCTGCTGTTGTTGGTCTTTGTCACATCAACCTCCTCCCAAAGCTCTTAGGTAGTAGTTGTGAGTCTGAAAAGCCACTGCTCAAGTATCATTTCCACATTAACGTGGCCAGAGTGTTAGTTGCGGAGCATTTAATGTGGAGGCAACAGCTTTTCCTGGAATTGCTCTATCGCCATGCTCCAGTGTGCTTACTTGCTGTACTTATCTTTTTCTTTGGAGTGCTTTGGAAGATTGTCTTTGTCGGTAAATCACTTTTCTTCTACCTCGGCTTTGGCTAGCTAAGGGTAGAGTTGTCCTCGGCACGGTTTCCTGGGTTGCCATGATCACCACTGTCTTCTTCATATGCGATTATAGGCCTTGGCATGGGCCTCAGGCCCAGTACAAAAGGTGGATGTATATCACTGGACTCTATGACTCCACAAATTCAGATGACAAAAAAATGAAGATAAATTGGTTTATTCTAAATAAAATCATCCTCGGCACAGTCCGAGGAGATCAACTCTTATATATTTCTCTCAAGTTTGATCACAAGTTCAATTCTTGATTGCTACAATGTCTTTTTTCTCAATTTCTCGATACCTTTCTCTTAAGGCCTTCCTCCTAATTTATATTATTTCTCCCCTTTCATCTCTGCCCTCTACGTGGATAGTAGATTGCTTGAGTTGATTTTTGTCCCATCAACACCCTCCTGAAGTCTTTGGAGGTAGTTGTAAGGCTGAAAAACATTGTTCAAATATCACTTCTTCATTAATGCGGCTAAAGAGTTAGCTATAAAGCATTCAATGTGGTGGTAGCAACTTTCCCTTAGATATTTCCTGCTTCCATCCCTCCTATACGTTCATAATGCACATCCTTATCAATAGAACTTCATGCAATATCACCCTGGATGATAGGACACACATTTTGATATTTGCTTCGTTTGGCTGAGGGGATAGTCCTCCTCAACCCACCTCCCCCAGCCTTTACAATCATAGTTTGCTCATGAAGTTCAAAGTCTTACGTCTTCCTTACTATTGATCTATCCTCAAACCACTGAGTCTCCTCGGACAAGGCCCAAGGCCCAAGGCCCAATATATATTTGGGTCTGCGTCCCTACAAAGACAATCACAATTATACACATATATAAGTTCAAATTATAAGATTCTAATTGGATTTGGACTCTTCGATTTTTGCACCCAATAATTTACTTTCTACAAAAATTAAAAAATAAAATGAAATAGGATATGTAGAGCAAAATTAAACTTCAATTTATAATCTAATTATATTGGGAATTTTCAAATTTTGCACCCAATAATTCACTTGGTTCAAAAATTTTATTAAAAATTATATGAGATAAGTGGCACAAGAACTGAACTCCAATTTAAAATCTAATTAGATTCTCTCAATTTTAGCTTTATATATATAATTAACCTTACAAGCCCATGCAAAGACAATTCATTTAAAATTTTCTATGCTACATACTTACTTTTTTGCTTAAACTCATTCTTCTAATGGAAGAAGAAGTAAGCCAGACTATTAAAGATAAATAAAAAATTCATGAGTCTTGCAATGTTGCTACGAATACAAATACAAATACCAAAAAAAAAAAAAAAAAAAAAAACAAATCTTATTCACATATTTACCTTACGAGCACATGCAACGGCAATTCATTCGGGGAAAAATCAAAATTTTGAATGAATTTTTTATGGAAGAAGAAGTAACCTAATAGATTAAAAAAATTATAATACGAGGGATTCATTAAAAAGAAATAAGTTTTTTTTTTTTTTGAGACAAACGAGAGAAATAAATAAATAAGTATTGAAAGTAACTAATTGTTAAACACCAAAAGTTAAAGATTATTTTTTTTCCAATTTCATGATTCATTCTCATTGCTCAATTAAGGATGGTTATAAAATATATATTTACTAGTCACTAACCCGTGCGATGCACAGGAAAGCTATTGGATATGAGATTTTAAAAACTTTTCATTAAACTTCCCACCACAAAGATATTAAACTTCCCAATGGTAGAGTTCAAAGAAGGCGACTTGTTACACAAAATTCTTCTCATTATAATCAAAATCCTAAAGTGAATATTCAATCCAAAAATATGTAACCAATGTTATATATTGAAGTGTTGTACTAGGCAGAGAATAGAAAAAACATATTCTTATGACCACGCCCATATAGCTTCGAAGTTCTAACTATTATGCTAAGTAACCAAACAATATTAGTAATCGAAAAAGTATCATAATCTAGCATACTAATTTAAAAGTTACAATTTCAAACACAACCTCACTATGAAAATTCCACCGACATTCAAATATCACTTAGTTTAAGTAAAACTATAAAAGTAATAAAACTAACATTTGGAATAGAGGGTTAACGCGTATCTCTTGAATATTTTATATCATACAAGGTTCTTAGCTATCTCTGCTAATTCCAATTGAATTAGATTTCTATTCTATTTGGTAACTTCTATCTCTACTAATTTTAATTGAATTTAGGTTTCTATTCTATGTGGTAACTTATGTCTCCTAATTCTAATTGAATTAGCTTCTTCTCCTAATTCTAATTGAACTTCTCTCCTAATTGAATTAGGTTTCCATGTAATTAGCATGCTTATAAAATATTTTTGCATTTTTTTTAATCTTATCCTTTCTACTTAAGAATATAAAAAATAAAAATGACTTTATGAAATAAAGTCACCAGCTTCTTAGTTCATCAATAGAAATTTTTTTTGAAAGGTTTGGATTGAAAGTTGCTTCTGTAACTTTGAATCTAAACCCTTGAATAAAAAGAATTGAAAAAAAAAAGTCAAAATGTCAAAATTGTTGTGAGAGAATTTCACTCTACAATAACCTAGTGGTATATTGCAAGGAATCTCCATTCATGAACGGGTGATGTTTAAGGATGTAAAAACCAATTAACTAAATTGTTTGATGAATATATACATTACAATCTATAATATAAGCCAAGAAATAGCAAACGAAAAGGAAACATAGAATATGAATGCATCTTTAAAGATTTTGCATAAGTACCAAGAAATATATTCACACAGATTATTAAAGGAAAAACAAACACAAACATAGACCATACACAAACTACTATTAAAGAAAGAATACAGAAACTAAAGAGGGAAAACTATGAAGAGAAATTTTCGTACCTTGAGAAAGAAGTGTTTGTAACAAAAGAATAGTTTGCGGCAACACACGTAGGTTTATACATATATAGGAGAGTATCGGCACCTCCTTCACTGTGAAGGAGTTTGCATTGCATACAAACATGATTTAGAGACTTCCACGCCACTCCAATAAAATCCAATTCCTAATGGGACTCTTAATTCATGGCAACCGGCTAAGTGGCATTAATCTTATTATACGTATCTATATATGATCTTCTAATATCTATCATATAAAATCATAATTTTTGTTTTTTTTTTAATAATGCTGACGTGGAAAAAGAATCTGAAATAAAAAGAATATAAAATAAAAAGAAAAAGAAAATAATGATGACGTGGAAAATTGTGGGAGATTCAGAGGCTTCGGTTTTATTTATATATATATATATATATATGATGATGCCGGAAATAATACCACCAGTGAGTCACACGTTCCTCGTACGATCGCAAATGGCACCTACACAACGAAAAGGAATAACCTAGCAGAGAATACCGGTGTGGTACCAGCCAAACACCCTCCGAAAGTCAAGTTAGAACTATTCTCACTGCTCTAGAGTGCTAGAGAGGGTAAATTATGCGTCCCTTGGTTTGTGAGGGTGCTTGGGTTTTTATAGTAGTAGAGGGTTGTCCTCTTTTCCTTGGAGTAGAAGTCTTTTCCTTATAGGAGTCTTCTTGGGTGTATTTTACGGGATTCTTTCCATATAGGAGTCCTTAGGTTTCATGAAACGTGGGGAGCAAGTTACTTACATACGTAAACGCGCAGATCAATCATTCCATAGACTGACGCCGTCAGTTTAAGTTTACCCCGTCAGTTTATATTTACCCCGTCAGCTTCAGGATGTCTAGCTTCATATGTGGAGTTCTTTTTCTTCATATCCCCATCAGCCTTGAAGGAATGCCTACGGAAAAAACACCTCGTCACCCTTGCCAAGCGTATGCCGTCACTCTTGTCGACCTAATTTTATCCTCATCACTTGCCCCCTACTCCATACCTCCATCAGACTCTATACTGACGGGTTGTGGAGTTTGTTTTCTAAAGAGGCAGGGATATCGTTCGCGTGGATCTGTGCATTTAATGCCTTGGACAGGTGGCTCGTTCCTATTGGCTCTGCTTTTGACGAGACGTCGCTTCGTCTTCCGCGCCATTTTTTCCATATATAAACAGCACTTCCCCTCATTTTTCACTATTTCATCCTTGCTAATCCTGTGGAGAGAAAGATCGTCGCCCTCCTTTCGTCAGCTTCACTTCCGTCGGCTTATCCGTCGCTGTCTTTTAGAGTCATCCAGAAGGCCTCCATACCGGTAAGTTTTCATCTCCACTTCTTTCTTCTTTCTCTCTCTTTTTTATTTCTGCCTCATTAGTGAGAACGTCAGTCTAGGTACTTAGATTGGATCCGTCACTTGTAGGTAGTCAGATGTCAAGTGACGCGTCTTGTGAGGAGTCGTCAGCCCGCGAAGGAGCGGGCTACGACGAGACCTATGGTTCTGGAGATGAGTCAGACTTTTCCCTTTCGTCAGAGAGAGAGACGTCGGCACAATCTCCTGACGTTGATGAGAGTTTGGCTGAGGGAGATAAGGAAGAGGAGAGAGGGGATGGAATGGATGTTGACGGAGAGGAGAGCGACGGGGATGAGGGATCCTGTGAAGGAACCTCGGAGGGTCCCGGAGATAACCGTCCCTTCATTCTTCCTGAGGATTGGGCCGTCAACAAATTTTCGCCTAGGATGAGTGGTAAAGTTTTCAGGGAGTTACGTGTTCGTTATCAAATCCCAGAGCATATCCCAATCCGTCTCCCTAGAGAGGACGAGAGGTGTTACTCTGGGAGGACAGCTGACGTTGGCATGTATGATGCCATGTTTGCTGCGGGACTCAGGTTACCATTGACGGCCCTACACCGTCAACTAGCAGACTTCCTAGGCATATCCGTCACCCAAATTGCCCCTAACGCCTGGAGGACATTCATAGGAGCTGAAATCCTATGGGGCAACCTTAGTGGAGGACACCGTCAGCTTACGCTAGACGAATTCTTTTATTGCTATAGGCCCCATCATATCGCCTCGTCCAAGGGGACATATCATTTCAACGCCAGGGAGAAAGGGTTACGGCTTGTATCAGACATGCCGGATTCAAATAGGAACTGGAAGAGTAGGTACTTTTTTGTTGAAGGGACGGATTGGGTTTGCCGTCAGGAAGAGTGGGCGACGATGCCTCGCGGCTATTTTGACAACACTTGGGCCTTTGTCAAGGACTCAGGTTGACCCCGTCAACTATGTTCTTTCCGTTTATTTTATGAGGTGACGTCATTAACACTTTGTTTCTTTCAGCTTATACCTGTCCGCACGTAACTGACGAGCAAGATGAGTTCATCCAACGGATTCTGGAAATCCCTTTGGAAGATCGTAAGTGCAGGGATTTGATCACCCTCGACACCCTTCATTTATATTGTGGGGGTCCCGAACCGTCAGCGGCTGCCCGAAGGTTGGAGCAATTTGCACGCTGACGTGAGTAAACTTTTATTTATCCCGTCAGTTTTATTCCTCCGTTACTTGCCCCAACGGTGTTCTTTGTGTTGTAGAAATGGACTCTGCGAAGCAAAGGATAAGGGCTGCCGCAGCCCGTCAGAAAGAGGAAAGAAAAAATAAGGAGGTAGCAGGGGAGGCCTCGTCAACTCCAAAGGTCGTTGCTAAGGTGATGAAGAGGAAGCCTGACGGTGGTGACATCCGTCCCACAAAGAAGGTTGCCGTCACTCCTAGGGACGAACGACTGAAGGAGAAGTCCCCTCCTAAGCCTAGCCATGGCGCGGGCAAGGGGGTGATGACCTCTACCGGTCCCGTCAGCGAGGGCCCCTGCCGTCTCCTAACTCACAAAGATTATGTCGTCGGGGAGGTTGGGTCCCTGATAAAATCGACGGACATTGAACCTTGTGACTAGGTGGGGACGGAGGACCTAGGGGCGTCAGCCCTCTTCGACCTCACCAGGGTATGTTTACTACAAATTTGTTTGGGGAAGCTTTGCTTTGCTTTGGTATATTTTTCAACTGACGGATATGTTTTCTTAGGCCTTGGTGCGCGTCAAGGCCCTTCAAGACCGTTGTGCAGCGAAGAAGGGGGTCGTCACTCGAGTTCGCAAGCATAATACGAACCTGTTGAACCAGCAAGCTCAGTACAAGGAAGCCGTCCGTATCCTCAACAAGGAGCTGCAGGAAGTTAAGGAGAAGTTGACGGAGGTCAGCCGTCAGAATGATAAACTCCAGGAAGAGGTGACGGATCTAGGTGAAAAGCTGCAAACGGCGGGGGCTGACTCGATCAGGGATTTCAAAGTGTCGCAGTCCTTCTTTGACTCGTGTGGTGAATATTATGGTACCGGGTTCGAAGACTGCCTTCAGCAGGTCGCGTCGGCCTACCCGGAGTTGGATTTTTCCGGGATCACCATGGATGACGGAGACGACAGCCTCCATCAGCCTACTCCGAGGCATGACGACAGTGTGGTCCTAGCTCAGCCTGCTGCCAATCCTGTTGCCTCTGATTCTCCTGCCGTGATTGTGGATGTTGAAGGCCATCAAACTGACGGCAATGATGCTGACGTTCCTGCCCCTTAGCTTTTATTTCGTATTTTGGCCATGTATAAAATAGTTGTATTGGAGAACAGTTGTAATTTTAAACAATGTTTAAGCGCTCTCTTTGTTTTCTTCGGTCTTTTGTTTATGTACAGTTGTGTATGTGTTTAATTTCCGTAGCTTTTATATCTCTTTGTTGATGGTGGCCCTAGACGAAATTTTGGTAAATATTCTCGTCTGCTTGGACCACGTCAGCTCTTTGAACTGTTGGAAACCCCCGTCGGCGTGACATCGTGCCAAGGCTCCAAGCTCCGTCGGCTTGGTGACCATCGGTTTACAGCTCTTGTTGGTTGGTTACACTGTTTTAAGGTCGTCAATCTCTTAAATCCGTCAGCTTGATGACTCATTATTGTATGTCTTGGTTTGAGGGCTACGTCCATATGATGATTGCTTCATCTATTGGCCGTTAGCTTTTTAGCTTTAGCATTTCCCTGCCGTCATTTTCACGGCCTTAGCCTTGATGTTTTTGACATCTTTTTTTGGTCCGTCAGTTTTTTAGGCCTTGATGTATTTAACATCTTCGTTAGTCCGTCAGTTATTTACGACCTCGTCCATATAATGATTGTTTCATCTATTGGACCGTCAGTTTTTCAGCTTTTTCGGACCGTCGTTTTTTAGCCTTGATGTCCTTGACATCCCTTTTTGGCCCGTCAGTTTTTTAAGCCTTGATGTATTTAACATCTTCGTTAGTCCTTCAGTTTTTTAGGACCTCGTCCATATGATGATTGCTTCATCTTTTGGACCGTCAGTTTTTTAACTTTTCCGAACCGTCATTTTTACAGCCTTAGCCTTGATGTCTTTGACATCTTTTTTGGCCCGTCAGTTTTTTAAGCCATGATGTATTTAACATCTTTGTTGGTCCGTATGTTACGGACTTAGTGATTTCGGCCGTGAACTTAGTGGAACGTAGAAAAAATACACTTCAGCAATTTCTGAATAAAACTCCTCTTATTGCCATGCATTTAAATAAAAGTAATTAAAACCAAATCCTGCCCCTTGGGCTAAAAAGAAGAATTGTTGCAAAAGATTAAAGTAAATGATAGTTCTGAGGAGTGAGACTAAAGTTTTGCTGGAATGTAAAATAAAATAAGAAAAAGTTGAACTTCATGCTGCCGCTCCTACTGGTAGTACTTTCGTAGGTGCTCGGCGTTCCATGGGTGCGGCAGTTTCTTTCCTTCCAACGTCTCTAGATGGTATGTGCCTTTCCTTTGCCACGACGTGACTCTGTAGGGTCCTTCCCAATTGGGGCCGAGTTTCCCTTGGGTAGGGTCCCTAGCAGCGCCCATAACCTTTCTAAGAACAAGGTCTCCAACCTGGAAGTCCCTGTGTCGGACCCGAGAGTTGTAATGTTTAACCATACGGTCTTGGTACCGAGCGAGCCTTTGTTCCGCTATTGCTCTGATCTCGTCTATTAGGTCCAGCTATAGTCGCATAGCCTCGTCGTTTTTGTTCTCATCGTGGTTGTGTACCCTGTAGCTTGTGAGCCCAACTTCTGACGGAATGACCGCTTCGCCTCCATACATCAGTCGAAATGGTGTTTCCCCTGTGGGCGTCCTTGCTGTCGTCCTGTATGCCCATAATATGCTTGGCAATTCATCGGGCCATATACCCTTTGCCCCTTCGAGCTGAGTCTTGATAATCTTGAGCAAGGATAGGTTCGTTACTTCGACTTGGCCATTAGCCTGAGGGTGGGCGGGGGAGGAATAGTGGTTCTTTATTCCTAGTTGTGAGCAGAAATCTCGAAAGGGGTTGTTGTCGAATTGTCGTCCGTTGTCCGAGACAAAGACTCTAGGAATGCCAAACCTGCATATGATGCATCTCCAAACAAAGCTTCGTACATTCTTCTCCGTGATTGTGGCCAAAGCTTCAGCTTCCACCCATTTTGTGAAATAGTCGATGCCTACCACCAGGAATTTTAGCTGTCGTGCTGCTGTAGGGAAGGGTCCCATAATATCTAAACCCCACTGTGCGAACGGCCATAGGGCCGTCATCGGGGTCAGCTCTTCAGTTGGTTGTCTAATAATATTGCTGAACCTTTGGCACTTGTCGCAGGCCCTGACATAGGCTTCGGCGTCCTTCTGCATGGTGGGCCAATAGTACCCTGCTCGCACAAGCTTGTGTACCAACGATCTGGACCCTGAGTGGTTTCTGCAGATTCCTTCATGCACCTCTCTCATGACGTAGTCTGCCTCTTCCATACCCAAGCATCTCAAATATGGTTGGGAGAAACCTCTTTTGTAAAGGACGTCTTTTATCAGGACGAACCTCGCTGCTTGGACCTTAAGTTTCCTTGCGGCTTCCTTTTCGTCTGGTAAGACCCCCTCTTTCAGGTATGAAACTAACGGCGTCCTCCAGCTTCTGTCGAAGCATATTTCTTGCATGTTGCTGAGATCTATTAGCGGAGAAAGCTGCACGAAGGAGAGTACATTACCAAGGATGACCATTTGTTCTGCTGAATCGGCCTTCGCGAGGCGGTCGGCTCGCTCGTTTTCTTCTCTGGGAATTTGGACGACTTTGGCTTCTAGGTCATCCACTCTCGCCTTTACTTCATCAAGGTACTTCTTCATCTTTTCGCCCTTACACTCGTAGTCTCCATTTATTTGGTTAGTGACGACCTGTGAATCGCAGTAGATGACTACCCTTACGGCTCCTGCTGCTTTGGCGAGGTCGAACCCTACTATCAGAGCCTCATACTCTGATTCATTGTTGGTGGTAGGGAAGTCGAGACGGACCATACATTCAATGGTGTCTCCTTCGGGCGATAATAGCACAATGCCGGCCCCTGCGGCTTGTCTGTTGGATGACCCGTCCGTATATATACTCCATTGAGGGGACTCTGCTACCCCCTTATCTTCACCATGAGTGAACTTAGCTATAAAGTCGGCGACGATCTGTCCTTTGATGGCAGTCCGTGGGCGGTACTGAATATCAAATTCGCTCAGTTCTATAGCCCATAATGCCAATTGTCCCGCGGCCTCGGGACTGTTCATTGCTCGCCTTAAGGGCTTGTCAGTCAAGACGTTCACTGTATGGGCTTGGAAGTACGGTTTGAGCTTGCGGGCTGCCGTAATTAATGCAAAGGCAAGTTTTTCCATGGGCGGGTATCTTTCTTCGGCACCATGAAGCGCTCGGCTTGCGTAGTATACGGGCTTTTGCACTTTCTCTTCTTCTCTGATCAAGGTCGCGCTAACGGCTGCGGGGGAGATGGCTAGATAGAGAAAAAGCTTTTCTCCTGGCTGCGACGGGCTTAGTAATGGTGGGGAGGAGAGGTAAGCCTTCAATTCTTCGAATGCTTGCTGGCATTCGTCAGTCCACTCGAAGGATTTCTTCAATGTTCGGAAGAAGGGCAAACACTTGTCCGTTGCCCTTGATACGAACCTGTTTAGTGCCGCTATCTTTCCGTTGAGGCTCTGCACCTCCTTCACATTTCTTGGTGGTGCCATATCCAAGATGGCCCGGATCTTGTCCGGGTTTGCTTTGATTTCCCTCTGAGACACCATGAATCCTAAGAATTTTCCTGCCGTTACTCCAAAGGCACATTTTCCTGGATTGAGCTTCATGTTGTGGGAGCGAAGTGTGTCGAATGTTTCTTTAAAATCTCCTAGATGATCTTCCTCCCTTCGGCTCTTTACCAACATGTCGTCCACATAGACTTGGACATTCCTCCCAATCTGCTGCTCGAACATTTTGTTCATGAGTCTCTGGTACGTTGCGCCTGTGTTCTTCAGGCCGAAGGGCATCACCTTGTAACAGAAGAGGCCTTGGCTGGTTACGAACGACGTTTTCTCTTGATCGGCTTCATGCATTCGGATTTGGTTGTACCCCAAGAAAGCGTCCATGAAGCTCAACAACTGGTGTCGAGCCGTAGAGTCTACTAGGACATCGACCCTCGAGAGGGGGTAGCTATCCTTGGGGCAGGCCTTGTTGAGGTCGGTGAAGTCCACGCACATCCGCCATTTCCCGCTCGCCTTTTTGACCATCACTACATTTGCTAACCAGTCGGGATAGTATACTTCTCTAATAAAACTTGCTTCCCGTAGCTTTCTGGCTTCTTCTGCTATGTCTCGGTCTCGCTCGGGGGCAAACACTCTCTTCTTTTGTCTGATAGGTGGAAAGGCGGGCGATACGTTCAACCTGTACACCATGACTGAAGGATCTATTCCCGGCATATCTTCATGACCCCACGCGAATACGTCTCGATTGCGTCTAAGGAAGGTTATGAGCTCCTGACGGATCATGGTGTTAGCGAGCATTCCAATTTTGGTCGTTCGGCTAGGATCGGAACTGTCAAGGGGTATCTCTTCTAACTTTTCAACCGGCTCTGTTACCGTCCGGCGCTCTTCTATGCTTAAAGCCTGAACCTGATCCTCCATTTCCATCATGGCTATGTAGCATTCGCGTGCGGCCATCTGACTCCCGCGCAGTTCCCCTACTCCGTAGTCAGTCGGGAACTTTATCATTAGGTGGTAGGTGGAAGTTACTGCCTTCCATGAGTTGAGCGTGGGTCGCCCGAGGATAGCATTGTAGGCTGATGAGCAATCGACTACCAAGAATGTCACGTCCCTGGCTATCTGTTGAGGGTAATTGCCTACAATGACGGATAATGTGACCGCACCCAATGGGAATACCCGGCTCCCGCCGAAGCCAACAAGCGGGGCATTTGTTGGGATCAATCGCTCCCTGTCGATCCTCATCTGCTGGAGCGCCGTGTAGTATAAAATATCTGCTGAACTGCCATTGTCGACCAGCACCCGGTGCATGTTGTAGTCTCCCACATGCAGGCTGACGACGAGTGCATTGTCATGAGGATGGTGAAGGCATCGTGCGTCTTCTTCTGAGAATCCGATTACGGGACCTTATCTCCGTGCTATCTTCGGCACGACTCCCGTCAGCTGAACATTTTGTACCATCCGAAGATAGGTCTTGCAGACTTTCTTGGATGACCCGGCAGCAGCCGTTCCTCCTACGATCATCCTTATATCCCCGATCGGAGGCCTCGGTCGCTCATTGTCCCGTCGGGGGTGTTGGTCTTGTGCGAGGGGATCCGCTTTCTCCTTGCTAACGAATCTCTGCAGCTTTCCTTATCTGATAAGGGCCTCAATCTGCTGCTTGAGGTCATAGCAATCAGCCGTGTCGTGGCCATGGTTGCGGTGGAAACGGCAATACTTATCCCGGGAACGTTTGTTGGGGTCACTTTTCAGTTTTCCCGGGAACGTCAGAGCCTCTTCGTCCTTGATTTGCATAAGGACTTGATCTACCGGGGCTGTTAGCGGAGTGAAGCTCGTGAACCTTCCCCCTAGGGGTCTAGGGCGCCTTTCTTCCCTTCAGTCTCCTGTTCTTGTCTTCTTTCGGCCTTGGTCCTGCCGATTGTCCTCCTGCCTTTCTCTTTTCCTGGGCTTCTCTTCCTGAGCTAACAGCGCATCTTCAGCGTTCATATACTTTGTGGGGCGTACTTCCGACATGGTCTTTGGGTCGTTTTTGTATAGGGAAAACAAAAACTTGCCCTTCTTCAAGCCATTCGTGAATGCCGCAACAAGTATCTTATCGTCGGCTTCGTCGATCGAGAGTGCCTCTTTGTTGAAGCGGGAGATGTAGGCCCTTAAAGTTTCATCTTCTCGCTGTTTCATACTCATCAAGCACGCCGTAGACTTCTTGTATCGATGGCCTCCAATGAAGTGTGCGGTAAACTGAGCGCTGAGCTCTTTGAAGGTGCTGATGGAGTTTGGTGTCAGTCGGCTGAACCAAATTCTCGTTGCCCCCTTCAGTGTTGTAGGGAAGGCCCTACACATGATGGCGTCCGCTACTCCTTGAAGGTGCATTAGGGTCTTGAAGGTCTCCAGGTGGTCCAGTGGGTCCTTGACTCCGTCATAACTGTCTATCTGTGGCATGCGGAACTTACTTGGTAAAGGGTAGGAGTTGACGGTGGCGGTGAATGGCGAGTCAGTTCGGTTGACAAGGTCGTCCAGGTCGCTTGATACTCGTTCCTTGAGAGCATTCATCATAACCTCCATTTGTTCCTTCATGGCCTGCATCTCCGCGATAACAAGTGGCGGAGTGGTTTCTGCGAGGGAGGGGATGCTTGTGTTCTGTCGTTCTGATTTGCTCAGGGTGTTGCTGGCCTGGGGTCCTTCCTGATTTCTTCTGTCGGCGTTGGTTCCTTCTTGATCTGCTCCTTGGTTGTTGGGAGCTGCATTTTTCTGTTTCAGTTGCTCTTCTAGGTCGTGGTTTTGTTTGGTGAGGCGCTCTACGGCAGCGGCGAGTGTCCTCACCTGTCTTTCAAGCGCAGTCGTAGGAGCTTCTTCTTCTTGAACATCATTGGTGGTCGCCATTGAGCGAGTGAGTACCATGTAACTCTTTTGTCTAGGAAGCGAGAATGTGCTACGTTTCCCACAGACGGCGCCAACTGATGATGCCGGAAATAATACCACCAGTGAGTCACACGTTCCTCGTACGATCGCAAATGACACCTACATAACGAAAAGGAATAACCTAGCAGAGAGTACCAGTGTGGTACTGGCCAAACACCCTCCGAAGGTCAAGTTAGAACTATTCTCACTGCTCTAGAGTGCTAGAGAGGGTAAATTATGCGTCCCTTGGTTTGTGAGGGTGCTTGGGTTTTTATAGTAGTAGAGGGTTGTCCTCTTTTCCTTGGAGTAGAAGTCTTTTCCTTATAGGAGTCTTCTTGGGCGTATTTTACGGGATTCTTTCCATATAGGAGTCCTTAGGTTTCATGAAACGTGGGGAGCAAGTTATTTACTTACATACGTAAACGCGCAGATCAATCATTCCATAGATTGACGCCGTCAGTTTAAGTTTACCTCGTCAGTTTATATTTACCCCGTCAGCTTCAGGATGTCCAGCTTCATATGCGGAGTTCTTTTTCTTCATATCCCCGTCAGCCTTGAAGGAATGCCGACGGCAAAAACACCTCGTCACCCTTGCCAAGCGTATGCCGTCACTCTTGTCGACCTAATTTTATCCTCATCAATATATATTGATGAGAAATGTTTATCTTCGAAATAGTTTAGAAAGAAATCCTCAAACTCATCCTATATCTTTTTTATTTGATGTGAATTTTGAAAATATAATAATTGGATTGCATGTTTTTATTATATTCTCCATACTTGCAAAATTTCAAGAATATCAAAGATCAATATCTATATTATCAAACAAATGTTTAAATTTCAAGTTTCCATGGTCTAAAATTATGAATTAAAAATAAATTTATTGATCAAATAGTAAATAACATTCGATTTAAACAAAATTTGACAGGAATTTTAAGTATACAAAAAACGTGCAATCTAACGATTAGATTTTCAAAATTCACATCCAATAAAAAAATATAGGAAGAGTTTGAAGAGAAACCTTGTCCTTTTTCTAAATAAATAATCACAAGTAGGCACCTATGAAAATAAATAAATAAATAAAGGGCAAGGATTTGTTGCATACAAGGTTGCAGCACTTGTTGCATATTAGTATAAATGTCAAAAAAAAAATAGAGTGACACTTGTCCAAGGGTCATGTGTGTTGCACAAGACCAATTTTGAAGAGAAACTTCTATTAACCTAACATTAATGCTTCTTACCCCCCTCTCTCTCTCACACACATGGCAAAATCAAATTAAAATACAAACCTCTCTCTCTCTCTCTCTCAAAAACCCAACCCATTACCCACCATTAAACCCATCAAAAATATCACCACCACCACATGCTCAAGCTGTTGATCCTACCTAGCCATATCTTTGTTAACCCCACCCATCCACCTTGTATTCCTGTCGTTCCACCTCTTCACCTCTTTCCCTCTCCATCTTATAAAAAAACTCATCTCCTTCCTTCATCTCAAAACACTTCCTTTCAGTCCATCTCTTCCCTCTAGTAAATCAAATACGCATAGAAATCAAGCACCTTTTGAGAATAACCATAGGGAGTTCGTCTGTGGTGGGCATGGATCTCAATTAACAATTAAGAAGACTCATCCCTTCAATCTTTTCTATGGCGATTCTAGGTTTGGGCACATATTAATAATCGTAACCATACCTCACTGGCAGTTATCTTCTTTCCATGTGTTAAATTGAACTTATCAAGTGTACCTTTCATATCGAGTGATGGTGGGTGTCTTAATGAATTTTTTTATAGATATGTAGGGGCAATTTCTAGCAACCTATTTTGTGTAGCTTGTCTCTCATCTATCCTAGTAGTTACTCAATGTTGCTAGCAGGGGCGTAGCCAGGAATTTTTACATAGGGGGGCCAATTTGAAGTATGGATATAAAAAATATAATTCATAAATCTATTGAATACGAAATTTCAATTTTGATATATTTTAAACATTAATGAACATACAAAAACTGTCTAGTTCACTATAGACATGTACAAAAATATCAACACAACAAAAAAAAAAAAACATTTCACGTCAAAATCATGCCTAACGACGATTTTTCATGGAATAAAATTCATTCATAATCATTTCCATGGTGAAATTCCCAGCAATTTCCTTTCTATATAAACTATCATATTATCTGCCAAAAGTTCATCCTCCATTCTATTACGAAGTCTTGTTTTTAATAGTTTCATAGTTGAAAAAGCTCATTTTGTAGTTTCTATAGAAACTGGAAGAGTCAACACAAGATGAATCAATCTATCAATTAAATGATAGAATTTAGACTTCTCTGAAATTTCTAATCCCCTACATAGCTTAGATATTGTACCCATATTTTGAAAATCTAGATGCTTTGTCACATCAAGCTCATAATGTTGCAATTGACGCTTCAAAAGACAAATTTTCTGCTTAGTGAAATCTTGAAGATAATAATTTTCAATCAAATTGCAAGTATCACCAATTTTGAATGATCTAAAAGCATCCTTAGAATTTAATGTTGAACTAAGAGTGAGAAAATTTGCTGTTAGCTCACAAAATCTATTATTCAATTCTTGCAATTGAAAATCTATTACAATTGTAAATATGTCAATTCTTAAATGATGTTCTATTGTTATCAAAGCTTCATCTTGATTACGGTATCTACCTCGGGCTTTAGTGTAACGAGCATTTAAATCAAGGATATCAATTTCATTCTGTCCACAAAATGATGTAACACCAGCAAGTAAAGGCTCCCACCCATCATCTCTTAACTTTTGAATAAGTGATTTTGTAGTTGAAACTAAATGCATGACATTTAAAAGATCCTGAGAATGTTGTTGCAAAGCTTGACAAAGAATATTAGTAATTCCCATAATCTCTTTCATCATATGCAAAGTTAAAACAAATTCAAATGATGATAATACCTGATAAGCTCCCTCGACATCACCACATTTATAATTAGCCCCTTCCTTAGAGATAGTATTGATAATTTTGCAAGTTGCATCAAACATTTTTATCTAACTACAAATAGATTGAAAATGAGATCCCCAACGTGTATCTCCAGCCCATTACAAAGTACCAATTTAGTTTGCTCCTCTTTTAGTCTCAATTTCATTAAAAGCAATCATATTCTCTATTTTTTTCCCTTGATCATATTGCAATTCATCATTACGCTTACTAGAACCAACGACAATATTGATAATATTAGTCAAATGATCAAAGAATTGATGAACAAGTTTTACTTATCTAGATGTTGTAACTAAAGCCAATTGTAACCTATGAGCCATGCAATGTACATAATAAGTATATGGACATTCTTTAAGAAATAGAGCTTATAATCCATTCCATTCACCATGCATATTATTAGCTCCATCATACCCTTGACTTCGAATATTTTCAATGTGGAGGTTGTAACGAGAAAGGACTCCACATATCTCCTTCTTTAAGGTCAATGCAGTAGTATCTCTAACATGCACAACATGAAAGAAACACTTTTAATGAAACCATTTTTATCAATAAACCTCAAAATAATGGTCATTTGCTCTCTCTTCGACTCATCTCAAGCTTCATCAACGAGAATGCAAAATTTTGCATCCCTAATTTCTTCACGAATTCCATTTCACACTTTATTAGCAAGAATATGCAAAATCTCCTTTTGAATTGTGAGTGACATATATTTAGCATTTCGTGGAGCATTTTCCAAGACAACACTAGCTACTTTGTCATTGAAAGTTGATGTGAATTTTATCAATTCAATAAAATTACCTCTATTTTTTGAATCAAGGCATTCATCATGACTTCTAAAAGCATAAGCTTGGAATGCTAGCCATCGAGCACACTCTATTAAGGTTTTGAGCCGAAACTGATTATTCTTTATTTCTTTTGATGTTTGTTTCTCAATTAGCTTGTCAATATGTCATGAATAATTCTTTAGATCCTCGCAACATTTCACAACAATTTTATGTGGGGAGTTTGGATCTTTCCCTACATGATGAGTTAAAGGACAATTCATTACATCATTCACCTTTTTCCAATTATTAAAACCTATTGAAATGAATGCATCTGATCCAATACGACCTATTGGTTTCTTACCAAAAAAGTAGCAAGGTAGACAATATATCGCATCCATTGAAGGTGAGTATTCCAACCAATCACTATGTGATTCAAACCATGAAACTTGAAATCAACAATGATGAGTATCATTGTTGTATGGATAGTTTATATTTTTAGGTTGATATGGATTTTTTTTGAGATAAGCTCATCGGATTTCATCTTATTTGTTGATAGGAAATTCACATATTTGTTTATATGATCCTAGATCACGATCTATCTCTTTAAATTGAATTCTTGAACATTTGGAGAGGTGTTCATCAGGCATTGAAATATCAATATTTGTTTCTACAGCCATAGGTGTCCTAAATTCTGAATTGCTAATATATTTTTTCTTAAAGAATGCATCAATTGCTTTCATTTGCTCATAAATCTTTTAGCTTTAAGAATATGATTCAAAAATTAACTTGGAATGAACTTAAAAAATAAAATTTTAATTAGAAATTTTTACTTAATTATATGGATGTTATTCATACTCAAGAAAAAACAAAATTTCCACTATAATTTAAACAGTCAACCCATCATCATTTCTATTATTAAAATTTTCCTGTATTTTAATTTTTTTTAATACGACTTTAATTAATAATAACCCCTCAAACAAAAATAAAAATTAAACACACAAGTACACAACATAAACCAAACAATTTAACAACACCCATAGCCACGTAGTTACTAACTAATAAAAAATAAGTAATAAATCAAAACAATTTTACCTTAGAAACTTTAACTTCACAAAGTGGAAAGATGGGTGTGGGCCGTGTGGCAATGCCTACAACTGTAGATCTTCCCTTCAAGACTCATCACAAACAACCTCCCCATGCCTTCAATCATATATTTCTCTAAAAAATCTATGAAAAATTAAAGAGCAAGTGAATATTTAGGTGTAGATGGTTGAGAAAATTAAAAAAAAAAAAAATTTAAAAAGAGATGAAGGTATGGTGCTGAAGAAAGAGAAGAAAACTCACCAGTCACCAAGTTCCAAATCTTGAAATCTGACAATGAATTATGCTGAGTGATTTGTTTTAGAAAGCAAGAAGAAAGAAAAAAAAAGGTTAGATTTTTTTTTTTTTTTTGTGGGGGGGGGGGGGGGGGGGGGGGGGGGGGAGATTATGAGGATTGAGGAGGGTTGACTACTGAGGGTTTTGATGAGATGAGTTTTGGGGGCTGGAAGCGATACCAGTGGCAGTGTACCACAGAAGAGAAAAAAAAAAAAAAGAATAAGAAAGAAAGGGCTTTCATAGGTTTTTTGAGATTGAGAATGGGCTGATATATTGAAATTTTGTTGTGAAGTGTTTGGACTTTTAGGTATTTAAATGTAAGGTGAGCCAGGTTTTGTTTTATTGGAGTACAAAAAAGGCCTAAAACTAAAGCAACTTGGGAGAATGGAAGAGATATGGGGGGCCTAATTAAATTTTCTATGTACACTAGTGGATTTTTTGGGCCAGGACCCTCCCCCCCCCCCCCTCAAGAGCTACGTGGCTTCGCTCCTGGTTGCTAGCATGTGTAAAACTCTCATTTTTGCAAAAGAGATTTTTTTTTTTTTTTTTTAAGTTGATTGTGGATTTTGTTGGTGGAAGCTTGTATAAAGGACCATATGTGGGTTGTCAGCCTCAATAAGAGGTGGGTCTGTTTGTTGTGGATGCCAAGTGTTTGTCATTGTGTTACGACTAGATTTTGTTTAGGTTGATAAACTAGTAATGTAACAAAGTTACTATGGCCCTTGCATAGGTTGCACAAGCAAAGAGGGTCCTCAAGTATTGTTAAATAGATGCCCTCCTTTACTTTTCTCCAATGTACAAATGAATTCATTTTATTAATAAAACTTTATGTTGTTCTATACTCAAAATATTATAGCACACTAACTTTTAGCACAATAAATCATCTCTCATGTAGCATAGAATTTATCTTGAATAGGAGTTGTTATAAGGAACCATGAAGGGCTGTTGATGGTTGCAAATTTGCAATGAGTCGAAAGTTTAATCAGCTCCTAACTGTGGAAAAAGTGGAGGCAAAAGTAGCCTTTATGGCTAAATCTGCTCTGAAGATCGAGCTTTTTTATGTCATTCTTGAAGGATATTCACACACGACTTGCAATGCGACAATTTTAATGGAGCTAGTTACTATCAATTGCTGCAAGATACAAAGGAATTATTGAGCAATCTTCGGTCTACTCTAATCTCACACATGAGAAGGCAAGGCAATTGTGTGGCTCATCAATTAGCTCACTATGCAATGAAAATAACTCATAAACTTGATTTTTTGAGAGCTAGTTTAATGAAAGACATATACCTCTTTGTACTAGATAAGTTTGATTAATGAAATATTTTTTTCTCTGCTAAAATAAAAAATATATAAACCAACAAAACGGTATAAAAAATATATATTTGTTACATTAAGTTATAAAGCAACAAAACAATATAATAATTGTACAACATTCTGGAGGAAATTTGGTCTCCTCAATTCAAATGTGATCATCATTACAATTTACAATCGCATACATATTCTCTACATATTCTGTCAAACATATTATTACTCTATTGCTTGATTTCTTAACACTTGAAATAGGTCAACTCCCTTAATTTTGAGTATCTCTTTTTCACTTCATAAGTAAAATGCCTGTACATTGAAAGATCTTCTTCTTCCTTCATAAAATTGAGAATATGACTTCTCTCTCCCTTTAAACTGATATACATTACCAATAAGTCTTTTACAATCTATTCGCCTTGAATTACTTTAATAGCCCTTAATTCTTGTCTTTGGAATTCCTTTCACCTTTGCAGTGTGCTCCAACTACCTAAACCTTGGTAATCTTGAAATATGATCCCAATAATTTTCATAGTTGGTTCCTTCTTCCATATTGCAAAAAGTTTCTTATAGAAATGTTGTCTATCAAAACAAAATTGATTGACGGTTTTTGTCCCCTTATTATAGACCACACTCTAATTCATTAGTCTAGATTACACCAATCTCCTTGCACATGTTACAAAACATATTGATCTGCCAATAAAAAAATTCTCATGATTAATTAATCACATCAATAGAAAAAAAAAAAAATATATATATATATATATATCATAATTATTCTGTGGTCTCTAATACTAAAAATACAAATATGTATAGATAACCTGATCAAATATTACAAAAAGTTATATATCAACATCATTATGTTTTCACCATTTTTGTGCAAAAGTCACTAAGCACTAAAATAGAACATGACATAATTGAAAATTTTCAATATTTCTGTAAGTCAATCTAAAATCCAACTGGAGCACAATTGTTAGAGACAACCACTGCTCCTAATACAATTATAAATAATAAATCTAGCTCTTGCCTTCAAATTTATTGTTGCTAACAACAGCAAATAAGAAATCCAAGTATACAAAGCTTTTAGATTTCTTAATCAAAATATTTTCAAAAGACAATATTAAATATTTTCCATCTAATAGGGCATAGAGAATGGGTTACCAGCATGTTGTTTCTAACATACCATCCTTCTAAAGTTTACATATCATTTATGCTAAACAACCAATCCGTGAAATGGGATGATGGACAGATAAATGTTCTCAGCATTTGTTAGCAACTCGTTCACCTTGTGACTTGTCCCGCATTTCCTTGCTTTATAAATCATTTCCTTACACTGAAGCCAATTCAGTGAGCATATTATTTGTAAAATTCATATGCACTATCATCACAATCAAATTTCATGCCAATTGTTGGTGCTTCAATTTCCTTATCATGTATACTCATAATGTTTGGGCTTCCATGAGTAGGTTCTACTTGAGCCTCTTTCTGAATCCAAAAACCAATAAAAAGCAAAAGTTTTAAGAATATTCAAAATGAAAAACAATGTTCAATAATTTTAATAAACCCAGAAAAAAAAACTACAATTGTTTATAGTTCTAAACACTAGTCATGATGAACAACAACAACATACATAACTCAAATACCTAAAGTTTTTACTCAACAGAAACTATGCATAACTTAACTCCCTAAAAATTAGTAGTAAATAAAATCATGCCAACAATAAGACTTCATAGACTTCTTCTCTAGCAACTTCCTCTTCGCCATAAAGCTCAAACCCGACTTCCTCTCCACTTGGGTTTATGATTTTTGGTGTGTATTACTGTATTTGTGATTTGTGGTAGTTGTGGGTTGGATTGGTGGTTATGATGTGGGTTTGGTGAGTTTGTGATTTGGTTTTGGGTGGTGGGGGTTTCGATTTGTAGAGGTTGTGGGTGTCGATAATGGTGGCTATGGCTGCGCTGTGGTGGTTTATGGTTAGGTTTGTGGGTGGTGGGTTTATTGTGGTTGTTGGTAGTGTTTGAGTTTTGGGCATGGTGGCTATTGGTATTGTGGTGGCTATTGGGTTTTGTTATACTAGTGGTGGTGGTGGCTGGTAGTGCGTAGGATTGTTGGGTTGAAAAAAGAGAGGTAGAAAGGAAGAGATAATAGAGGAAGAATAAGAAAGGACAAGACTTAGATTTCCTCTTAAGATTCAACTATATGACTATTTAACTAAAAAATACACTTCCATCTCATAAGAAAAAATCCACATAGCAAAATCTTAAAAATGGAACCTAAGGAATGGCACTTAAGTACTGTGCCTAAGTCTTGCCCAATAAAAAAATATATTAAAAAGGAATAAATAATAATAAAGAAAGAATATTTAAATGAAGTAGCAAAAAAAATTAAAAAAAATAGAAGCTTGGACTAAAGTGTTAAAATAGATAAAGTAGGTTTTTGAATTGCTAAAAGCTAAATTTTAAAGAACCTTGATGTGAATGCTCTAAGAGCATTCTCATCAATGATTCTAAAAAATATAGTTTTAATATCTCAAAACATTACTTTATCTATTTTAACATCTCATTTTATAATTCTCCCAACATCAAAAATTCTATTTTTTTCCACTTCATTTAAATATCATTTTTTTTTATTCATCATCTATTTATTTATTTTTATTCATCTCCACCACAAATCCACCACCCACACCACAACCACCACAAACTCACCACCCACACCACAACCACCACCCATTCCCACCGCCCACACCATAACCACCACAAACCCTCTACCCACAAACCCACCATCCATACCACAACCACCAAAAACCCACTACTCACCACAAACTCCACCACCCACAAACTGAACCACCATGAGAGCCACCAAAAACCACTGTTGCCACCCACTCTCACAACCCACAAAACTCACCGCATATCCTTAAGCAAGAAAAGAGAGAAGAAAAAATGTTCTTGGTGGTGAGGAGAGAGAGATGAGACATAAATGGAGATGAGAGGTGAGAGAGAGAGAGATGCAGATGTTTCAATGGTAACGGGAATACGCCTGACGGTGAAAGCATACAAAGATAGTGACGCTTTCATCACTTAGATTTAGGGCGATAGGGCGCACCACAGATACGATAAGAAGCACCCCTCAATCGATAGGTCAAAGACAGAGACATAATACCAGTTGCATCTCTAATCTTTGAAAAATCGGGGTCTTTTCCACATAATAGCGTCAACCAAAGACCAGAGCATCTTAGCAGACATCGGAGAGAAATCCCTAGTAACTTCGTCGCTCCAAAAGTGGAGAAGAAAAGAAAGAGAAGTGGCTGATGAAAAACCCACATGAAAGACAAAATAAAATAATATTATTTACTGTAGCTAAGTGCTAAAAAATTTTAAGCTTAGCAGCTTTGATGTTGAGGGCTTTTTAGTGGTTTTGGTGCTAAAATAGGGATTTAGCATTTTTCACATCTTTGATGTGAATGCTCTAAGTTGCTAAAAGTTTTTGGAACCTTTGATGTGGAGCATATTTTAGTGTTTTAAGTTATAAAATAGCATTATAGTAATTTTCACATCTTTAATGTGAATGCTCATCCACAGCAGTGGAGCCAAATTTTTAGTTTTTTAACACCACAAAAAGTCACTTTATTCTTATAAAAAAAAAGTCACTTTATTTATTTTACCTTCTTACATCCAACATCAGTGGTTTTATTTTAGCTTTTAATACAATAAAATAATATAAATACTACAATAAAATTATACTTTATTTAACCACCAAAATACAACCACAATCAAAAGTAGTGTGAACGCATGATGGACATTGGGAGAGACATGGAGAGGTAGTGAGGAGAGAGACAAAAGTAGTGCAAAATATTTTTTTAATTTTAATTTTTTTTACCTTATAGTTATAGTGCACAGCTACTCAGCTACAGTGCACAACCAAAAGTAGCTGTGCACTGTAGCTGTGGAGCAAAAAAATATAGCTTTGACTCCACTATTATATGGTACATTTTGATATTTAGTGGTGCTAAAAATAGTTATATAGCAATTTAACACCACTATTGCTAGTACTCATGCCTAGAGCTATATTATTTGATTTTTTTTATTTGTTCGTTTTAAAATATTTTTTAATGTTTTAATATGTTTATTGTTTAGTCATATTTTATATTACAAAAAATGTTTAGTCCCATTGTTATTTTTATCTCTTAATAATACATAATATGAAAATTCACTTAAAAATGATTACTTAATAATATATAATGTGAAAATTCACTTAAAAATGATTACATTTGTTTAGAAATTAGAATATTTTATCAATTTTAAAGGTACCTTCTATCCAAAAAAAAAAAAAATTAAAGGTACCTACCACTTCTACGTAATGCTTCAAATGGTTGTACTTTTCGTATGCTCGTTTTGAACATACAAAAAAGCCCAAAACAAACTAACCCGCCGCTTAAACTCGCAAGCCAGTGACCTCTCTCTCTCAGGCCATGGCTGCTGAACCCTCACCGCGCTCCTCTCAACCTTCAAAGAAAAAGCACAATAGAAAACGAACTCGACAGGATGCAGAGCTCGAACGATTCGACTCACTACCATGGAACCCCGCTCTCCCTGACGACGACCCCTTCTCTGTTGTCATCGGCACTAACGAACTCGAAGGAGGTTCGCCCTCGTTAATCGATTTAATTGATTTCTTTGTTTGGATTGCGAGAAAATAAAATTTGGAATAGCAAAGAAAAGATCAAACAGGGCATTAGGGTTTATGTTCGTTCAATGTTCATGATTTCTGTTTTGGTTTCTGTAGAAACGTTACAAATTTGGTTTAAAATTTACGAAATTATTCTGTTGTAGGATTGTATTGAAACTATGTGGTTTACTAAATTTTCTTAGAGAGCAAGCATAGGATTGGGGTTTATGGGAGGTTTAAGGTTTGTTCATGTTTGATGATAATTTGTTAATTTTGATCGAATGTATAGGGTTTCTTTCGCTTGAAGAGATCGATGAAGCCGCGTATGGTTTAGGAATTCCTCAAGCTGGGGTGGGAAATAGGAAGGAGAAGAAAGATAAGCAGAGTACGAAATCGAACAAAAGGAAGCCAAGTGATGTTGATGGCGATTCTGGTGCGACTGAAGTTGAAAAGGAAATGGAAGAGGAGGAGGAGGAGGAGGCTGAAGTTGATGAGGCATCAAAGAAGGACGAGAATTTGAAGACTAAAAAGAAAAAGAAGAAGAAGAAGAAGAACAAAAAGAAGAAGACGGAGAATGAAAAGGAAAATGAGAGCCACAAAGGTGAGGAATTTCCAGCTGGTTAGTTTCTGGGTTGGTGTTTAACACAGTTTGATACAATTTGCACATTGATGATTTGTTAGTTTTTCTAATATAATTGGTGTGTGGCTTAAAAATTTTACTCATTACATTTTTGAAATGGTAATATATCAATTGAAATTTAGTTGATTTTGATTTTTGACTACTGTACTCGTCAATGGTTGATTGTGGGTTAATTTCTGGATTGGTGAGTGTTTTTGTTTTGGTTCATAATAATCTCTGTATTTGTTTATGATTATATTTTTTTCTTTCTGACTCTCACTCAAACTTAAGTTGTTACCCTATGAATCTACGATGATTATCTTACAGTTATTATGTCAAAAAAATTTCCATGTATCAATTTCTGGGTCGGTATTCAGGTTGGATATTCAAATTTTGCTCTTTAAATATGTTACTGATATGCTAAGCTATCAATTGATTTGTCGATGTCAAACTTTCCTTTTTAAAGATACACCAATTCCTGATCTATCTTTGGTAGCTCTATTTTTCTTTTCGTGAGAGCTATTGCTCGAATATATACTTGTTAATGGTTTTGGAATTTTTTTTTTTTTTTTTTGTCAGAGTAAAGCTAATTTATTCAACTTAATCTATACAATGTTCTAACTTTCATTTTTGATTTTTTTTTTTTTTAAATTTTAAACTTAATTCATCTAGTTTTTTATTTATTTTACTTGATCTGAATATTGTCATTTTACTTATGTAGTAGATTGAAAATTTTGTTTTGAGTTAGCATAGTGAGAAAGTTCTTATAGTGATTGTACCAAGGTTTTTCCATCTGTCTTTATATTTAGAAGTTTTTGCTTCAGCAAAACACCTCCTTTTGGGTACGTTTTAATTTCTGTACATATGAATGATTCATTGTCAAACCCTATTTTAAATGTATAGTCAAACTTGCTCTGGTTTGTAGCATGCTGTGTAATATGTATAGGATTGTATTGAAAAATGAATGCGAACTAAAAGAGACGTGTTCCACAAACTGTATGTTGTGATTTGTAGTTAGCAATGGCAAGAATGATGTTGAAGATGAGTTGGTTGATGAAGCTGAATATTATGCATGGAATGAATTAAGGCTCCATCCTCTGCTCATGAAATCAGTTTACAGGCTTGGGTTCAAGGAACCAACTCCAATACAGAAAGCTTGTATTCCTGCAGCTGCTCATCAAGGGAAGGTTGGTTAAGGTTCTTGCCTGTGGTGGTGCATGTGTGATGAAGACATTAAGTTGATGGTCTTTACAATTTTTTATCTGTCAGGATGTTATTGGTGCTGCGGAGACAGGTTCTGGGAAAACACTCGCTTTTGGGTTGCCCATTTTACAACGTCTCTTGGAGGAACAAGAGAAGACTGCAAGGATGTTTGAGCAAAAGGGGGAGGAAGCAGAAAGGATTGCCCCAAAAAGCTTTTTACGTGCTCTTATTATTACTCCTACAAGGGAACTTGCACTTCAGGTACTTAAAAATGCTTTATCCGTGACTTTTGTTCACGTCATCTTTCAGTTACCTAAGTGCACTAATGGTATTAAGGATAGTCTGATCTGCGTTATTGGACCCAATAGCATTGAGTGTGGGCTTCTTGCATGTGGGCTCATATATAGTGATGAGATAGAATATACCCACACATTGGGCTTCTTGCATGTGTGTTTAGACATAGTGACTTAAAATGCACTCACACATACGGATACATGTGCACATAAATTCACTTTGTCCTAGCTTGTTCTAGCTTGTTATAACAAGTTAGAACATGATTGGGTGCCCCATAGGAATGATATCAGTCACTATAGCTTCTAAAGCATTCCACACACACACACACATCTCTTTGTGTGTGTGTGTATATATATATATTTTGATAAGTAATAAAATTGTATAAATCATAAAAATGAGTCACCCAAGTAGTATACTTGGGTAAACAATCAGTTACAAAAGTTACATAAATCTAGTTTTTTTTTTTGGTAGGTCATAAGAATATTATTAAAACAAACTGAAAAAAAATGTAAGCCAAAACAAGGTGTTCATGATGGTGAACACAAGGAAAAGCAGCAAACAAACAAACAGCAACAAAGAACAAGAACAAACTAAAAGAGCAATACTAAGAGAAGAAATAAACTCGAAGATAGTGGAGCAATCCAAGAAGCCCCAACACCTAGATCAATCAAATAAGGTCTTCTGGCATAGAGATTGTAATTGAACCAAGGATTTCTCGGTATCCTCAAAAGAGCGCCGATTTCTTTTCGTCCAAACAATCTACATCAAACAGCTAGGAACCATATTCCATATGTCTGAATTAAATTTTCCCAACCCAAAACTCCAACAATACACCGAGCTTTCCACAAAGCCTGGCATGACCCATTGTGTCCCAAAGATCTGAAGCATATAAACCCATAGAGAGTGAGCAACCGGACAATGGAGGAGAAGATGATCCACAGTTTCCTCATTCCGATGGCACATACAACACCTATTCACCAAAATGCGCCCCCTAAGTATAAGAAATCGACACACACACGCATACATACATACATATATATAAGTGTGTGTGTGTATATATATTTTGATAAGTAATAAAATTGTATAAATCATAAAAAATGAGTCACCCAAGTAGCATACTTGGGTAAACAATCAGTTACAAAAGTTACATAAATCTAGTAAATCAACAATAGGGAAAAAAAAAAAAAAAGTTCCTCATGGCTGACAACCAATTCAATAAGGTTTTAAAAAAGAATAACTTGAGATCAGGCATAGAATTCTCTGTGTCTTCAAAACTCCTACCATACCTTTCCCTCCAAATGTACCACATCAAGCAATGGGGGATGATCATCAAAATATGACTATTCCAATGACGACCAAACCACAAGAAGCTAAAAGTTCAATAACAGATTTTGGCATCACCCAATGAAGTCCAAACAAACCCAATATCATGGACCATAAGTCTAAGGCTCCGTTTGGGAGTTCATAAGGGAATAAAATGGAATGATCATAAGGGAATGGAAAGGAAATGAATGGAATGGAATGTATTTAAGTAAGGGAAAGGAATGAAATGGAATTAAGTAACCTTGATTGGATGTTTTAAAATAAAGGAATGGAAAGGAATGAAAATGAATGAAATGTAAATAATCTTATTTGGGAGCAATATGGAGGGAATGGAATGGAATCATTTTATGACAATATTACTATTAGACCCCTATTTTAAAATAAAGAATTGAATATATAGGGGTATTTTGGGAGTTTTAGTAAAAAAATCATTAAATCTAATTTCATTCCCTCCCATTCTTCCAAATTTCGGGGGGAATGAAAATTTGAGGTTTTAAGGGAATAGAGAAGAATAAGTGTTCCTTCCTACTCATTTCATGCCCTCCCACTTAAACTCCCAAACAAGAGAATAGAAGAATATTCTAAAATGATTTTTTTCATTCTTTTTCATTCCATTCCATTCCCTTCTCCCAAACGAGGCCTAAAGCAATAGAGCAATGTAGCAAAAGGTGATCAACAGATTCGCCATTACATTTGCACATATAACATCAGTTTGTAATCCTTATTTTCCTTAATCTTAAGTTGTCAATTGTCAAAATCTTACCCAAAGCAGTAATCCATACAAAAAAGGCTACTGTCAATGGGACCTTTGACCTCCAAATGATTTTCCAAGGAAAAGACTGATCACTGATGCTTGGAGGGGCACCCAAAAGATGGTAAAAAGTACTAATCTTGAAGCTCTTTTTCTGATTTGGTTTCCAGCACATCTTATCTTCCCCAACCCCCTAAATGATATCCATTAAGGTCATCAAAGACTCTAGTTCCCAATCTTGAATGGGTTGTACAAAGTGTAGATCCCAGTGAAGAATCCCATTAGCAAATTGCATTAAATCCGCCACACCAGCTTCCTTATTACGACAAATCCTAAATAATTCAGGATAGCAATTAGCAAGAGAACTCTCCCTACACCATCGGTCTTGCCAAAATTTCACTTGAGTTCCATCCCCAACTTCATATATAATGCAGCTTGACATAGAAGGCCAACCTTGTCTAATAGTTCTCCAAGACTAACTCCATAAGGGTTAAGAACTGGGTTAGTACAAGACCATAACACCACTACCATTTCCCTAACAAGGCTTCATTAAAAAGCGTCAATCTTCTGATACCCAAACTGCCTGAAGAAAGGGGAGTACAAACATTTGCCCATTTAACTACATGATGTTTAGTCTCTTCCCCCATACCACCTCTCCCCCAAACCTTTATTTTTGTCTGGTTTCCAACTCATTTTTTCCTCCCCAATCCCCTTTACAGAAACCATATATGGTATCCATGAAGCTCGACAAAGCCTCCAATTCCCAATCATGGACAACCCTAAAAAAACATACATCCCAATGAAGCACCTCATTAATGAACTTCAAAAGCTCAGCCACACTTGCCTCCTTATCTTGGCAAATTTTAAATAGTTCAGGATAGCTAATAGCAAGAGTCTCCCCACACTACGGTCTCGCCAAAACAAACTTCACCCTCGACCCATCACCAATTTCATACAGAATATAATGAGACAAAGAAGACCGTCCCCAGCTAATAGTTTTCTGTAAACTAACACCATAGTGGCCCATTTAACTAGGTGAAATTTGGGTTCAGCCCCTAGACCACCCCATAAGAAATTCCGCTGAAGTTTTGCAATTCGGTTAGTCATAGAAGCAGGGATAGGAAATAAAGAGAGAAAATAAGTAGGTAAATTTAATAGATTACTTTTAATTAAAGTGACTCTAAAAACGTTTCCATCCCACTAATCTCCTTTCCACCTTCTCCAAAATCGGGTTTCATATTGTCTTATCCTTGAATTTTGCACCCAAAGGAAGACCCAAATATTTCATTGGGGGAGTACCTTGCTTACAGCCAAGGACATTCAACAATAACTTAATATTATGAACCACTCATTGTGGGAAGGAGGTCTATTCATGTTACTTTGTAACGGAATATAGGTTACTGTTGCATCCACTCTTGGGGTCTGGGAAACTAAGATAGCAGGTGGCAGGCTAGATGATTTAGATACTTGGCAGGCACTGGCTGGTCACATCTTGCTTGCTTCATTTTCCGTTATGTTGATGGCTTGGAGTTCCACATTTGTCTATTTTCAGTACATCGAGTCCTTAAGGCCATATTTTTAGCCCTGTAGTGAAGTTGAATTTTCCATGTGTGGTTTTTGTTTTTACTTCTTTCTCAGGTTACTGATCATCTTAAGGCAGCAGCTAATGGAATTGATGTTAGAGTGGTTCCTATTGTTGGTGGGATATCAACAGAGAAGCAGGAAAGACTGTTAAAGAAAAGGCCTGAGATTGTTGTTGGAACTCCAGGGAGGTTATGGGAACTTATGTCAGGAGGAGAAAAACATCTTGTTGAGGTAGTACACATCCATTTTTGTGTCTTTCCCTTTTCTTTTTCCACTAATTTTAATAAGTTTATTACTTATTTTTAATAAGTAATGAATTTTAGTTACTTCAAGCTCACAATGATGAGCAGTCCATATCCTAAAAGAATTACAAAAAATTATGCACTACAAGGAATCTATTAAAATTTGTACTTATAAAAAAAAAGGTGTGTACGGATACATGTTGTAGATTGCATGTATGGGAGTTCCTTTCACCATTCCCTATAATTGGCTTAAACTTTTATATTGTTCATTTTCAATTATTTCTATTTATATGACTCTGATTAAATGGTATAATGGAGTGCCCCGCACTTGGGCATATTCCTATGTTTTTGCATGATAATTTTTTCGTATTTTTTTTTTGTTGGATACGAGAATTCTACAAGGACCTACGGTTAATACTTCAATAACTTGGGGTGTAAAGACTTGCTTTAGCTATCTCAATAACTTGCATTCAATTCAAATTAAAAGTAAACAAAATTATGGCCTTGGGTGTTCACTAAGCGATAATACACTTTATACATTTTTTTGATAGGTAATAATACTTTTATTGAATAAAATGAACATCGTGTTTATGATGATGAACACTGTAGACATGAAAAAAATACAAAAGCTCAAAAGCTAAAGCTAACATATTGTAGGAAAGCAGAAATTGAAATAGATTGTGCAAAACCCCAATACACATACATTTGAATGCCAAATCTAATTAGAAGCATTATCTTGTCATTAGAAGCTTATTTAACCTTGATCTCAATTTTAATTATTAAAAAGAAGTTTATCTGACTCAAGTGGCAATTTGCATGAAGTTTATTCGTTATAGTACAAGTGTACAACCTGATATGGAGGGGAGGGTTGAAGCTGGATGAATTATAAGAGCCTTGTAAATTGGGCCAAACTTCAGCTAGTGTTTCTGTGTGTGCACTAGTCATTCTGATGCACCATTGTTGGCTGCTAGCAGGTTGAATATAATTGGCAATTTGTGTAGCTAGCATAAAAACGCTACTATAAAACAATTGTCTTGTCTGTAATATAGTGTTAAGTCACTCAAAGACTATGCATAATGATCTTTCGCCAATAAATGTACTTGGAAACCCTGCTTTGGATGATATTTTTATTTTTAAATGAGCATCACAGATGGCCTACCCTAAAACTGTGCTCAGCAATACCTGCCACCAACAGCCAAGCGTGTTTCCACATCACCATTTCCACCTTCTACTTCACACCAGGGCCAGACGTTTTGTCTTTGCCATCATTGGTTGCATCTCCTCCATAGCATGGCAACACTGCATCTGTCCAACAAGTGCTACCTTAGCACGGCAATAATCATCATCACTTGTACCACTTCAGCACTTTTGATGCTTCTGTACCTTGCCACTATTGTCACAATTTTTGCTATTCAACTACCGCCATCTACTTGTTGCTGCTGTACACATAACACCCCATTTATGTGCTACTGCCAGTGTCACCACTGCTACATCTCAAAGTTAAGGTCCAGCACCACTGTGCTCCACTTTTTTTTTAATGAGATCTTCTTTTATCCACCATTACCTCAGCTAATATGACAGAAGGCAATGCTGTCTTCCAAGTAGTAAAGTTCATTATTCCAAACAATATAATTTAGGGTTCATTGATTTATGACCAGAGATTTTATAATTGGATCATTCATATCCTGTCTTTCAGTGCTTTATTCCTTGACATAATGACATTTTATATATTGATTGAACTTTTTTTTTTTTTTTTGGTTTGACTCAGTATTTTGGCTTTTGCAGTTACATTCGTTGTCTTTTTTTGTGTTGGATGAGGCTGATCGAATGATTGAAAATGGACATTTTCGTGAGTTGCAGTCAATAATTGACATGCTTCCTATGGCCAATAGCCCAATTGAAGTTAATTCTCAAAATACACAAAATTGTGCCACAGTTTCAAGCTTCCAGAGGAAGAAGAGACAAACATTTGTTTTTTCTGCTACCATAGCACTATCTGCTGATTTTCGTAAGAAGTTAAAGCGTGGTTCTCTAAAACCAAAGCAGTCATTGACTGATGAGTTGAACTCTATAGAAAAACTCTCTGAGCGAGCTGGAATGAGAGCTAATGTTGCCGTCATTGATCTGACGAGTGCATCAATTTTGCCACATAAACTTGAGGACTCTTTTATTGAGTAAGTAAATTTCCATCTGGTATCTGGCACCTAAAATTGTTTTTTTCCAAAATGCCAACGTGTTCTACCACTTGAAACATCTTTGCCTGTTATTGTGTTGAGATTCTGTTTTTCTACTGAATTTTGCAAACGTTAGGTTTTGCATATACATGTACGTTAGTTCATAGCCCAAATGTTTGTCCAAATTTGGTATGAGTATTAAAACTGATTATGCATATGATTTATATAATCTGTATTTACTATTGTTGTTGCAAAGTGTAATTTGAGTTGTATTCTGTTTGCTTAGTACAAGTCTCTTCTTCTCAAAAAAAAAAAAAAAAAAAAAGTACAAGTCTCTTCATACCTTGATCGGTTCATGCTTTGACTATACATCTGTCTGAGGGGTAATCATTTTATTCTGTTTTGACCATTTATTAAATTGAAGTCCTCGTGTGAATTCATGGTACTCCTATATTCAAAAACTTGGAAGCTTAAAGTGGTGAATTTTTTTTGTTAGTTACGTCTTCTATTCTAATGTTTAGAACCTCTTTTTCTTTTTTTGAGAGGGGTAAGTTATGCACTTGGTGGGTCTTGAACCCATAACCTCACCCTCCACCTTGCTCTTACAAGGGATGAAATGTTTAGAACCTCTTTATGTGTGGAGAGTCGTGACTTTTGTTGTGAGCTGTGTGAGCTGTACTGAGTTAAGTGCTTAGCTGCTACTCCTGTATAAACCATGAGCTCTCTTTCAGATATGCCCCAGGACTTGGTTACCTAGAATGGTAGTACCATAGTTATTTGAAATCCACATTGCACTGTTAAAAACCTCATTTTTAAAGGGTAATGGTGTCTTTAGTGGAATACTCTTAATTTTAGTAGGTTGCAGATGCAGGGAAGAAGATAAAGATGCCTATTTGTATTATATTTTGCGTGTTCATGGACGAGGCCGCACAATTGTATTCTGTACATCAATCGCAGCTTTGCGCCATATTTCCTCTCTTTTGCGCATTCTTGGCATTAATGTTTGGACACTACATGCTCAGATGCAGCAGCGTGCTCGGTTGAAGGTTAGTCTTTCCTTAAAAATTTTGCCTGCCTTATATCTATTTGCCCACTTCTTTGCGCATGAGAAGGCAGATGTGATGATATGTTTTGCTGCTACTCTAGTATTTTACATGTTTATCTAAGGCTTTGATTTCCTCAATCTATTATAGCTTATTGTATGGCAGCATCATGTCTCTGTGACATTGTAGCAGCATTTCTTACTTTGGGATCGAATTTGCAGTTTACATCTCAGCTAGTGTTTAATGAGATTGATTGATAAGGTTAATAAGGGAAGTGATTCAGCTACAGTTTGCAACCAGTTGTGAGCATATATGCCTGTCTCATAAGTAACCGCATTTTACAGGACATTAAGTATATAAAAATTTTATTGAACAAGACTACTTCATGTACATGGAAATGAATACCAAGAAGTCTAAAGAATTACCAAACGTTATGTACAAAAGGACAATGATTCTAAAAACTCAAGAATGTAGTTTAAACTAATAAAACCCCATGCCTGAGCCCAGTCAAACAATGATGTAAGTTGTAACAAACAATTCTATCAAATTTGTCCCTAAAATTTCTAAATCCTCAAATGTATGGTATGACAGTTATTCTCTCCCATAATGTCCACTTTAAACATAACAGAGCCAAATTCCAAAAATTAGGGGTCCGTTTGTTACTGTTGTTTAAACAATAGTTTTTAGTGTTTAAATAACATTACACGTATTTTCATATACTTTTTCATCCGCACATATTTCCAAAAAATACAAACAACGTTACTAAAAATCTTTGCTAGAGATTAAGTCTTTTTTCTTGCACACTCTCTTTGAATGGAGTGTGGTCTTTTCTTTTTTTTGATAAGTAATAAAGATATATATTCAAGAAACTACCTTATGCAGAAAAACATAAGGCAGAGAGAAAAGTACAATGGGAAAGAAAGAGAAAAAAAAAAGAAAAAAGAAAGAAAAGGATACTAATTACACAGGAGAGAGCTAAGGACCAAAGGGAGGAAATCACTAAAGGTAAGTCCCCAAGCCCTAGACCAGTCAAACAGAGAGCCACTAAAAGAGGCCAATAACTGGTCATCCGAACTTTCTATGTCCTCAAAAGTCTTCCTATTTCGCTCCTGGTCTTTTCTCATTTTTCTTGTTCTTCTTTTCCTATTTTTCTTGATCGTTGTACTTTTGTTTCCTGATTTGTGCCCCATAGTACATCCCCAATGTACTCGGTTTGGCATTTTTTCTATTTTTAATAATATTCTTACGTTACTTATCAAAAAAAAAAAAAAAAACTTTTACCAAACAAGCCAAAGAACTTTAGAATATTGTTTGCCTATCCAATTCCTCCACCTAAAAGGTCAGTGACCATTCCCGGTAACACCCATTGAAACTCAAAAGAACGAATAACCAAACTCCATAGCTCAAACGCAACATTACAGTGTAACAGAAGAAGCGCCATGGTCTCCCCACAACTAAGGCACATACAACACCACCCCACTAGCTTGTTTCCTTTCTTAACAAGATTATCACATATAAGGATCTTCCCCCATGCTACCGTCCAAACAAAGAAAGAAACCCTTCTTGGGAACTTGACACACCAATACTTTACCAAGGGAAACCTTTAGCACAAGCCCCCTTAAGGCATCATAGAAAGAACGCATATCAAAATCTCCCCTCCCTTTCAATTGCCATGTCAATTGATCTCTACATTCTTGATGAGGGACATAGGAATAAAGGAGATTAAATGAGGTTACCACTTACCACCACTATCTCCCAATCATTAAATTCACATCCAAATCTGACATCCTGACTCCTCTGTTTCCTATCATTCGATCTCCCAACAAGGAACCAACAAAAGCATGTGTAGCTAATAAACAATCATACAAGTCAGGAATAACCATCTTCAACAGTTGGCTGCCACCTCCCTTATCATGCCAAAACTGAACAGACTACTATCACCTACATCAAAGTGGATATACTGTAGGAACTTTCCCACCCCAAGCTAATGCTTTTTCAAATGCCACAACGAGCTCCTCAAACAATCTTGGGGCACCAACCTCCCCACTCCTCTCTGCATTTCCAGCTGTTATAGGACATTAATAAATGTTGCAGCTTGTTTTACTGCTAGTGATATGTCATATGTGTCTATATTTATACTCATATTTATACTCTGTTGTTGACATGACACCTACAAAAGAGTTGGAATTTTTTTTTTTTTTTTTTTTTTTTTTTTTGATGAGAGTAAGAGTTGGAATAGTTTACAATATGAAGGTATGGCATTACAATGAATCAAAATTGGATTAGAAAATTTGTTAATTGAATTTAGTGTAAAGAAACATGCTTTGGAACGTTAAAATTACTAGCATTTCCATGCTCGTGGAGTGCTAGATTTTGCTTTGAGGGGCAGTTGTTGCATGTGGCTCTTAGTCATTAGTAATTGCTGAAAATATTGATATTGATTGGAATCTAATATGAGACTCCACTTGAGGAGAATAAAGCCTCTTCTTTGTGCTATTGAGAACCGAACAAGACTAAGCAAATTGAGAGAGAATCTGCGACCAGTTAGCATGAGTTTAACACTTTATTATTGGGGTATCTAGGCTGCTGTGCCTTGGCTCAAGGTAGATGGGGACAGCTTCTAGTATTCTTTTTGAGGAGAAGATATAATGCAACCCTAGAAGATTACTTTGTTACTACTTCACAAAGTCATCTATTCAAACTTATTTTATGAGCCCATGTGTGAAGTCCAATTGAAGAAAAAGTCACATGGGGAGTAACATTCACATTTTGGCTAATATTCTTCGATGCAAGGTGGGTAGTTTGCCTATGAAATATTTGGGTATGCCTTTGGGTACTTCGTATAAGACAACCTTTATTTGGGATCCTATTTTGGAGAGGATGGAGAAGAAGCTTTCGGGTTGGAAGAGAATTTATTTATCAAAGGGCGGTAGGCTCACTTTGTTGAAAAGTACCCTTTCAAGTCTTTCGACTTATTATCTTTCTTTATTTACTATCCCTAAAGCCGTGGCTGCTAGATTAGAATGTATTCAGAGAAATTTTTTGTGGGGATCCTCAAAGGAGTGTTTCAAATACCCTTTGGTGGCTTGGGAAAAAGTTTGCTTACCTCTTGAGTTGGGTGGATTAGGGATTCGGAAGTTGGTGTCTTTTAATCAGGCTTTATTAGGGAAATGACTGTGAGGGCATGGTCATGAAGCTAATCATCTTTGGTGGAGGGTTATTTCCATGAAATATGGAGAGGGGAAAGGGAGGTGGGGTACTAAAGTTTGTAGAAGGGCCCATAGGTGTGGTTTATGGTGAAGCATTAGTGAAGGGTGGGTGAGCTTTTCTAAGCACTTGTCTTTTGTGGTGGGTGATGGTTCTCGTATTCTTTTTTGAAATGATAAGTGGATTGAGGATAATTCTCTCAAAACTCTTTACCCTGAGTTGTTTGTGTGTTCAACCAATAAGGAAGCTTGTATTTTTTATGTTTTGTCTCCCAGTAGGTGGAAATGTCAGTGTGGAACTTAAGTTTTTTTAGGGATATCAATGATTAGGAGTTAGCGGCTTCTTTCTCCGTTCTTCACTTGATTCAATCTCGAATTACTGGGGTGTTGGAAGCGACGGTCTTTGTTAGGGCCTTAATGGTAGTGGGAAGTTTGATACTCGGTCTTTCTACCATAAGATTCTCCTACTTCCATTTTCCCTTGGAAGGGCATTTGTAAAGTAAAGGTTCCTAAAAGGGTAGCCTTTTTTATGTGGACAACAGCTCATAGCCAAATTCTTATATTGGATAATCTTATGCTTCGAGGTCGCCCCTTGGCAAATTGGTGCTGTATGTTTTGTTATAATGAGGAATCTGTGGGTGACCTTATTTTTTGTCCGTTATCTCATTCTTTTGTAGGTGCATTTGCTTCGGTTGTTTGGGATTCATTGGATCATGCGAGGTTCTGTTGCTGACTTATTATTTAGTTGGCAACAATGGCTTGGGAAACATAATTCCGGTATTTGGAATTTGGTTCCAGGCTATTTGTTGTGGATTCTTTGGACAAAACTTAATTGGCATACTTTCGAAGATATTGAGAAATCTCTGGCTTAGTTGACAGATCTGTGCCAGCAAGCTCTTTTTGATTGGTCTCAATGTTGGGGTCTCTCGATCTGTTCTTCTCTTACTGCATTTCCTTTGTCTCTTAGCTTAGTTTCTTGATTCCTTTGTTTCTTTGTTCATTATTGTGAACATTCTGTATTCTTTTTTCTCTTTCTTTTCAATAATATTACCTTCTTACCTATAAAAAAAGAAGAAGATAAAAGTCACGTGGTCTAAAGGTCTATTTATGTGTGGGTTCTAGTTAGTTTAATTGCTGTAATCTCTAATTTTGAATAAGGGACTTGAGAAATCCTACTTGCACCCAAAAGAAACCAGTTAATGTGGTTTGATGGTAAAGAGTAATTATAATGGAGTGGATGACATAAGTTCAGATTTGATTGTATGTATTTAAAAACATGTCTAGTTATATGTCTCCCATCCTATGGTTAAAAAAATGACTAATTTGAGTTTTTATTTAAGAAGTTATGGACCTTATGGTTTGTAATTTTTGAAAGCCTTGCAAATTAAGGGTATTTTTGTAATTTTGTTTGGTGTCGAATTTTCTAGCAAATCGTAACTCGTAAGTATATTAGGTTTTATTTTCTTTGAGTCTAAGTTAGACTTCTCTTGGTTATTACCGGATCAAGGTTTTAGTTTAATAGTCAAACTAGGAGTCCTAATACTAGTAGTGTAGAATCATTACATATGTATATTTGTCTCAATGTACTCAAAGAATAGTACAAGAATTCATCCAAAAAAAAAGGTGGAGTTGATTAAAAAATGATTTGAGTGTTTTGAGTATATTTGTGCTCAATGTACTCGAAGAATAGTACAAGAATTCATCCAAAAAAAAAGTTGATTAATTAAAATATTGAGTGTTTTGAGTATTGAGACGTGTTGGCCTTCATGTGTTATTTTCTCCTTTTCTATTCTCTCTTTCCTTTGTCTCTTTTTGGCGCTGCTATTCACAGATATGGTTCATACAGCCCTTGGATATTATAAATTTCTCTCTTTTTTCTTCTTTACAACCCCAAGCCAAGCCCTTTTTCTTCTTACCGATTGAAACCCTAAAATCTCACGTACTCTCTCTAGCAGCCATAAAAAACTCATCAAACCCTAGCCTAGTTTGACTCCAGATTTTTCTTCTACAACTCTAAAACCTAGATCCACATATCCTCCTAAACTTTAACCTAGTATAAACACATTGATGCAGGCATGAAATTGGACGTACTAATTCTGATGGATTTGTTTGGGCTTGATTGATCATGATTGGGGGTGTCAATATTTGACATGACACGGGTTTTTATGTGTTAAGGTTGGGCCTTAGTGGGTTCGGGTCATAAACAGGTCATTCCAAAAGCAACACGATAAAAAATGTGTCATAAGCAAGTCAACCCACGTGACCCTCAATTGACACGCCAATTTATTTGTGTCAACCTAAAATGACCTATTTAACACAACCCATTTAACTTGTATAACAATCCATTTAAACTCGTATGACAAATAAATATTCATTTTATTTTAGATTTGTCAAATACCTTTTATATCCATCCTATATTTTAAACTTAAAAAGAAAAGTGAGTAATTACAAAAACTTATAAGTGATATAAATGTAAGTTGAAGCTTCACAGACCCTAAATCTCTAAACCTTCATATTAATTCTTAAAAAGGATGTTATATTTTTGTTGAACTATGTTTTTTGAATTTAAATTGAAGTGTATGCACTTCTTTTGGGATGTAAAAAACTTATTTTTAAATGGATGGTACTATATTATGGACTTATTATTTATTAAGTACCTTGAATTGAGAGCCGTATTGAGCAGACAGCTCTTGCTTTAGGAGCATCTTTCTCTCTCTCTCACACACACACACATTTGTTTCATTACGCTTGCTTTGCCAAAGCATTGTACATCGAGTGAGAAAGGGCATGAAGCTCAATTTGCTACATCAACCAATACAGAAAAACTTTTCTATAATGATACTTAATTAGACCCCAAGCTAAAGGCTATACATTATTACAGTCAAACTAACCTACTGAGTTTACTAGTCAAATTTTTCTCAAGCTCTCAGCTCTAAGAATATAGTCTCACACAAATGTTGGGGGGGGGGGGTTCGCAGTTTCTTCATTGAGTCCAAATTTTTTCAATTAGTTGTAGAGGAAGGGGGTCATTATTTCTTGTTTATGGATTTTTGAGAGGGGCAAATTCTTTATGAGATCAGTTTTCATGGGCAAGAATGCAGCACAATGGCTGATGTTTAACATTGAACACCTTGTTGTTGGGGAGAGCTCCAAATAGTTTTTTACTTTCAGAGAAGGTGACACTGCTTATACTCTCCAATGGAGCACCAACTCTTCTGTTCAATTCTTGCTGTTGACTGAACTCAAAGCTGGTGGGTTTAGGAGGTCGATTATTATACCGGAAGGCAAAGAGAGATATGATTGGAGGGCTTTTGGCCTTGAACTAAGAAAATTGTTGAATCCTTCTCAATATGCGGTGGATGGAAATGGTCTTCCTAAATTCATTCCTCAGGTGCGGAGGTATAACTTGGAGGCTCAAAATTCTAGAACTTTTGCTGAAGTTGTGCAAGGCTTTCACGGAAGAACAGAGGATAGAAAGCAGCTAGGATTCATAGCCAAGGGGAAGATGACACAGATAGGAGAGGGGAAGATGGGGGTGAATTTGAGACTTATAGGTGCCAAAGTGGGGGATTTTCTGGTGGATAAGTCTGATAAGATGGAGGTGGTGGGAGGGGTTAGGAGGGAGCAATGCATTAATGAGGTGGCAGAGGTAGGTGAGCAAAATCTAGCAGATACTAGGATACGTTTTCCAAGCCTTAGTTTGAATTCAAAAGCTTATGAAAAGGGGAAGAAGAGTGATGTTAGGAGATCTTGCTGGACGGGGAGAGGTCTTATTGTGGAGGTTGATGTGATAGGGAGGAGACGGGTTTCCTGGGATAGAAAGAAAGGGGGAGATATGAAGATCAGATCGGAATCACGGGCAGTGGAATGGGAATGCAATAAAGAAGCATCAAAGGCTCTTAAATGGGTTCCACGGGGAACCGAACAGCTGTAGTCAAGCCAGTTATGGGCCTAGGAACAAGCCCAGTGTTGACTAACACAGGTGTGGGTCCTTTTATTTCAGTTTACTCGGGCCCAAGCCTCTTTGAAGTGGGTGAGAGTTCTCTGGCTGGAGAAGGAAAATCAGCCCAGGTTCCGTTGACAGTGGCGTGCCCGAAAGCCCTTCCCCAGATCTTTGACCTGGAGCCAGGAGTGTTGGACCGGTGCGCAAAGCCTCCGTTGGAGGCCGACGGCCCTTTCTCCATCGGAACCAGCTCTGATGAGCTCATGTTGCCACCGAGTAAGGCCAATGGCCCCTCCTCTGCCGGTACTAGCTCTGTTGAGCCCTCGTTGCCACTAGATAAGGCCGACGGCCCCTTCTTCGTTAGAACTAGCTCCGATGAGTCCACGTTGCCACCAGGTAAGTCAGATAGGGTGTTTTCGCAGTCATCGGTTAAATGCTTCTTATCTGAGTTTTTTTTGAGCTTATTGAGGGCTGGGCTTGTGGCTTTGGGTGACAATGATGGGGATGAAGGTGGCTGGGACAGTTGTGCCAACTTCAGGCCGAAAGCTATCCTGGAACATGAGTTATCCAGTTTAGCGGTGGTACCCATGAAGGCAATGTGTGGCGTCCCTGGGGTGAGTGTTTTGGTGGAGGAAGAATTGAATATTTCAGATATGGGTTTGGGTGGAGAGGATAGCTTATCAATCCCTTTGATGTCTATCACTCCCTTTGGGTTACCTTTGTCAGCTGAGTTGAACTGTGGTAATGCGGCAGTGGAGTGTGTGAATACGTTGGATATTTCTAGATGGCTGAAGAACAGGCTTCCTGGTTTTAGTAATCTGGTGGGGTTGCCTTTGAGCCAACATGAGAAGTTATGTATTGCTTTGTTACAAAAGATTGAGAGGGAGACGGAGGCTATCAAAGTGTTGAACAGGAAAGCTACAGTTCCTAGAAAAGTTGTCATCTATAAGGATAAAGGGAAAAGAGAGCTGAGGAATTTGCAATCTTCGGTTAATTATGATGGTAGGTATGTGTTGGCTGCTGAGCTAATATATCAGTTGGGGATTTCTTGTCTTTATGAATTTAAAAATCCTTTCTTGGAATGTTAGGGGTCTGAATGACTATCGGAAACGTTCGATAGTGAAAAATTTATTGCGTGAGTGGAAGTGTGATGTAATCTGCCTTCAAGAAACTACGCTGATTGGCTTGGACAGACAGATGGTTGGTAGCTTGTGGAGATGTCCTTTTGTGGATTGGGTGGTTTTAGATGCTGTCCAGACGGCCGGTGGGGTTTTGATGATGTGGGATAGGTGGGTTTCAGAGAGGTTGGAGTTTTTGGTGGGTTCTTTTTCTGTCTGTTCGGTGGCAAGGGGTGGGGGATGGTTTTAGTTGGGCGTGTTTTGGGGTTTATGGCCCAATTGATAATAATGCGAGGGGGCTAATGTGGGACGAGTTGATTGGTGTTTAGCAATACTGGAACCTCCCTTGGTGTTGCTTTGGGGATTTTAATATTGTTTGTTTCCCTAGTGAACGGTTGGATAATTCTCGTCTTACTCCAGCTATGGAACTTTTTTCGGAGTTCATTGAGGATCTTAATTTGATAGACTTGCCTTTGGAAGGAGGGAGGGAGCTATACTTGGTCTAGTGGGTCAAATCAGCCTTCAATGTTTAGGATAGACAGAGTTTTGGTGTCTCATGATTGGGAGGAGCAATATCCGGATGTGATCCAACGGATTTTACCTCGCCCTATTTCAAACCATTTCTCAATTCTAGTGGAGGTAAGGGGAATGGCAAGGGGGAAAAGTCCATTTAGGTTTGAGAATATGTGGTTAAAGACGGATGGGTTTATTGATAGAGTTTATTCTTGGTGGAATCAACATTCTTTCTCTGGTACTCCTAGTTTTGTGTTTGCCAAAAAGCTAAAGGCTTTAAAAGAAGATATCATTCAGTGGAACTGTTTGGAGTTCGGTCATGTCAAACGCAAAAAGACACAATTATTAGAGGCTTTGAAATTCTTAAATGCCAAGGAAGGGGAGTTTGGCCTCTCTAATGCAGAGACATGTGAGAGAGTTATGGTGAGATCTGAAATAGAGAATCTTCTCTCATTGGAAGAAATCTCATGGAGACAGAAATCAAGGATGTTATGGATTAAGGAAGGAGATAATAATACTAAATTCTTCCATAAGGTGGCTAATTCCCGTAGAAGGTTTAATCATCTGAGTATTTTGGAGGTGGATGGGGTGATTTATGAGGAAGAATCCGAGGTGGCTGCTTAGGTAGTAAAATTTTACAAAAATTTGTATCAGGAGAGAGAGGAGTGGAGGCCTTTTGTGGAAGGTTTGGAGTTTGATCAGATAGTTGGGTCGGAGAGAGGTTGGCTTGAAAGGAGGTTTGAGAAGGAGGAGATTCTTTTAGCTGTTAATGAGTTGGCTAGAGATAAAGCTCCAGGTCCAGATGGTTTTTCTATGGCTTTTTTTCACCATTGTTGGAGAGTGGTGGAAAGAGATGTTCTAGCAGTTTTTGAGGAGTTCTATCAACATTGTAAGTTTGAGAAATCTTTGAACACTATCTTTATAGCCCTAATTCCTAAGAAGAATAATGCTTTCAATATTCGAGATTTCAAGCCTATTAGCTTGGTGGGGAGCTTGTACAAGATCTTGTCTAAAGTTTTGGCAAATCGCTTGAAACTGGTTTTAGATCAATTGATTTCTGAGTCTCAGAATAGTTTTGTGGGAGGTAGACAGATTCTTGACTCAGTTCTTATTGCTAATGACTGTGTTAATAGTCAAGCGAAGAGTAAGATCCTGGGGGTTATTTGTAAGCTAAACATTGAGAAAGTTTACGATCATGTGAATTGAGAGGCTCTTCTAGATCTATTGAAGAGAATGGGCTTTGGGGAGAAGTGGTGTAGATGGATTTTCACTTGTATTTCTACTGTCCAGTTTTCTATTTTGATTAATGGGGCTTCAGTTGATTTTTTTGGGAGCACGAGGGGTCTGAGACAAGGGGACCCGTTATCTCTAATGTTGTTTTTGGTCATGATGGAGGTCTTAAGTAGGATGTTGAAAAGGGTTGAAGGTGCTGGCTTGATCAGGGGTTTTAAGGCTGATGGTAGTCGAGGTGAAGGGGAATGTGTCTCGCATCTTCTGTTTGCGGCTGATACTATTCTGTTCTGTGATGCAGAAGTGGAGCAGATCCTTCATGTGCGGATGCTTCTCCTTTGTTTTCAAGCTGTGACAGGTTTGAAGGTTAATGTCTTGAAGAGTGAGATAGTTCCAATAGGGGAGGTTAATAATGTGCATGCCTTGGCAGAGATTCTAGGTTGTAGGATTGGGTCTTTGCCCATGACCTATCTTGGTATGCCATTGGGGGCTTCCCATAAGTCCCCTTCTATTTGGAATCCTATCTTGGAGAAAATTAATCGGAAGTTGGCCAGGTGGAAGAAGTTGTATTTGTCAAAAGGTGGAAGACTGACGTTGCTTAAGAGCACACTTTCTAGCCTTCGTACTTACTATTTATATCTTTTTACCATCCCTTCGCATGTGGCTAATAAGATTGAGAAGATGCAGAGGGACTTCTTGTGGGGGAATTTGAAGGTTCATTTGGTGGGGTGGGATAAGGTGTGTGCTCCTAAGGCTAATGGTGGTTTGGGAATAAGGAAATTAACTACTTTTAATAAAGCCTTACTAGGAAAATGGTTATGGCGGTTTGGGGTTGAGGAGACTCGTCTTTGGAGGAGGGTTGTAGCTTTGAAGTTTGGGGAAGAGTGGGGGGGGGGGTGGTCTTCCAAGCTGGGTAGAGGTGTTCATGGGTGTGGTTTATGGAGAAGTATCCAAAAAGGTTGGGAGGTTTTTAGCAAATATATTTGGTTTGAGGTAGGGGTGGGGGATAGAGTGAAGTTTTGGATAGATCAGTGGTGTGGGGACTTACCATTCCATTTATCCTTCCCGTTAGTGTATGGGATTCCTACTAATAGAGAGGCATCTGTGGCCTTGTCTCTCGAACGGTTGGGGATTGAGGCTCGGAGAAGCTGGAATGTTCTTTTATTTAGGGATTCAAATGATTGGGAGAAGGGAGATGTGGATGAATTCCTTCATACCATGGGTTCTAATTTACCTCAATCTGAGCACGGAGACCGTATGAGATGGAAGTTGTTGAAGAAGGGGGATTTTGACATCCGCTTGTTCTACAATAAGCTTCGAAGTCCCTTGCCTATTATCTTTCCTTGGAAAGGTATTTGGAAGGTTAAGGCTCCTACGCACGTCACTTTCTTTGTTTGGACTGCAACTTGGGAGAAGATTCTTACAGGGTACATTCTACGGGGTAGAGGCTATAATTTTGTTGACTGGTGCATTATGTGTCGTTGTAATGGGGAGACAGTGAATCATTTGCTACTCCATTGTGAAAAAGCTTATCAGTTGTGGAGCTTGGTTTTTAGATCTTTTGGAATCTCTTGGGTCTTGCCAAGATTGGTTGCAGATACGCTTTTCGGTTGGTGGAATTGGTTTGGAAAGCACTCTTCTAGCATTTGGAATTTAGCTCCGTTGTGCCTAATGTGGTATATTTGGAGGGAGCGAAATTGGCGAACTTTTGAGGACAGGGACAAATCCGATGACCAGTTGCTCGCTTATTTTAGTGGTTCTCTTTTTGATTGGTCTAGGGCTTGGGGACTCACCTCTAGTGACTCTCTTCCTTTGTTCTTTAGTTTTCTCCTTTGTAATTAGTTCTTTGTTGGTTTCCGTTTGTTTTCTTGTTTTTTTTTTTTTTTTTTCTCTGTACTCTTTGTTCTACCTTATGTTTTTCATGAGGTAGCTTCTTGATTATACATCTTTCTTACTTATCAAAATAAGTACCTTGATGTTATTTTGAACATTTGGACGATATGTTTTAAGTATTTGACGTTATTATTAACTTTCAAATTATATGCTTAATAGGTATTTTTTTGATGTAATGAGTTTGTATTAAATTTATAACAATATATATATTTTTATAAGTAATAAAGATTCATTGATATCAAAAAGAGAGAGACACCCAACTACACTGGGGGTATACAGGGGAGAACAAATCAAAAACGAACATTACAAAAATCAAGAAAATCCAAAATAGAAGAAAAATGATGGTTTCTCCACATAGAGAACCAATCAAGTAAGGTTCTAAAGAAAATAAGCTTGAGATCAGGCATGGAACACTCCTTGTCTTCAAAACACTTATTATTTCTCTCCTTCCAAATAAACCACATCAAATAGTGAGGAACAGCCATCCAAATATCTCCATTACGATGGTGGCCAAAACGACCTTGCCAGCAAGCCAAAAGCCCAACAACAGAGAATGGCATAACCCAACAAACTCCAAATAACCCAAAAACCATATCCCACAACTCCAAAGCAATCGGGCAATGAAGGAACAGATGGTCAATAGTTTCACTATTACACTTGCACATATAACACCAATCCAAAATGCAAACCTTTCTTTTCCTTAAGTTATCAATTGTCAGGCATTTCCCCAAGGCTGCGGTCCATACAAAGAAAGCCACTCTAGAGGGAATCTTCTGCTTCCAAATGCTTTTCCAAGGGAAAAACTGCTCACTATGGCCAATTAGAAGATGGTAATAAGCACTGACCGTGAACCTCTTACTCTTACAAGGCAGCCAACATCTCTTATCTTCCCTGTTCCCCCTTACAGGAGTGCAATAAATGGAATTGATGAAGCTTCTGAAAGCTTTCAATTCACGATTATGCACCTCCCTACAAAACTGAAAATTCCAATGGAGGACTCCATTGGTGAACCTCATTAGATCCGCCACACTTGCCTCTTTATTACAACAAATCCTATATAAATCAGGATAGTGGTCTGCGAGAGGAGAAGATCCACACCAATGATCTAGCCAAAACTGCACTTTTGATCCATCTCCAATTTATAACAATATTAATTTGCTTTTTTTTTTTTTTTTTGAAGCAAGTTAAATGGATTGAATTTTTGTCAATGCAATCTGTTTAATATTAAGTGGGTTGAAATGAGTCATGTAACGTTCATGTCAACCCAACATAGGCCTTTTATTAAGCGTGTCAAGTGGGTGGGTTGTGCATGTTAACCTGCTTTATTAATGAGTCGTGTTAGAGTTGAAGGGTCATGAAACGATTATTAAATGGATTGGGTTTAGGTTAAACCATTTAGCCGAATATCCCTACCTCGACACGACACAAACAAGTTACATTAACCCGAATTGACACCCCATTCATGAGTAATGTTAATTGACATTGATTGATGCATTAGAAAGATTTGATTGCTATTTGAATTTTATTTCCGTAAATGCAATAATCTTATTATGAACTTTATTTTTAATTTGGAGATTATTTAAGGGGTGTGAAGTTCACTATTGTAGAGTTTTATCACAGATTAATGGAATTTCTTTCAGGGCTGATTCCAAGCAACCCAGGTGGTGATTCTTGGGTTCTATAATTTTTTTTTCTCATTGCTTGTGGGTGATTCCTAAGTCCTATCTTTTTTTTTCCCCATAAATTCCCCTTTTAGAGTTCTTTGTCTTGCACCACACACGTAGGCAAATTCCCCAATTTGTTATGTCAAGATGGAAAAGGCACTGCAGAGTGCAGATAGTTTTCTGTTTTTGATAAGTAACGAAAATTTTATTAATAAAAACAAAACTAGGTACACCGGGGGGTGTGCTCAGGGAGAATTTCAAAAGGCTCTCAAAGTACAATGCTCAACCAAATCTTAAAGAGAAAAACAAGGAGAAGGATAAAAAGCCACATTCCAATCTAACAAGGTACGGAGGAAGAAGGCTTTAACATCAAGGATAGACGGTTCACAACCCTCAAAACTTCTAGCATTCTGCTCTCACCAAAAGCACCACACTATGCAATGTGGCACAGCCTTCTAAAAAATAAAAAGAACACCATTGTCCACAGCTCATAATCTATTGGACAATGAAGGAGAAGTTGGTCCACAGACTCCCCACACCTCTTACACATGCAGCACCAATCCAAAACAATAATACCGCTCTTCCGGAGATTGTTAGTGGATAAAATCTTCCCTAGAGAAGCTGCCCATGAAAAGATGGCAACCCTAGGCACGACCTTCAAACGCCGCACCAATTTCCACAAGAAAGGCGTGTTATTAGAAGTGGATAGGGAGTGATAGTTTTAAGGGGGTGGTAATGCAAAAGGGTTTGAGAATACTCATTAAAAGTACTGTCTTATGATTTTTGTTGGAGTTCTTTAGAGGTACAATTTAAGCTTTGAATGTTTGACTGAAATTTCTTTTTCCGTTCTCCTTTATGAAGGAAGCATGTCGTGAAAGATGTTCTTTTGATAAATTCGATAGTTACAATGGGGTAAGGGGTAATTTGAATACTAGATGTCTCCATTAAAAACACCAAGAGGTACCTGTTGAACTTTAAGGCGCCTGGCGTGAAAAATGTGTCTAGGTTGCACGGACACGCCATTTTTTGGCGTCGTGTCGGTGTCGGACACCGGAACAGGTATGACTTGCTGGATTCCGGTGTTCGGCGAGTGTCCTCTTTTTTTTTTTTCATTTCTCTGACACGCGTTGACGCGGCACCGACACGGCTCCGACGCATCCGACACGCCAGCAATGAAGAAAAAAAGAAGAAGAAAATCACAGATTTTGAGTCTGAGAAGTCATTTTGAGAAACCCACCTCTCAAGTTCTCAACCCACCCTCCCTCTGACCTCTGCCGCTGCCCTCTCTCCCTCGCCGGAGCTAGTTCGGGCCGATCGGCGAGCTCCACAGATGTCGAGTGACGCCATGCCCTATCCCTTCCAACGATCTCTCTCTCTCTCTTGGTGTGGACAACAGGTCCAACCTCCTCTCTCTGTTTTTTTTTTTTTTTTTTTTTTCTTTCTTCGGATATTAATTTTGTGACGGAATGGTAATGGGTGTACTCAGTACTGTTACTCACTTATGGTTATAACGTGTTTTTTTTTTTTTAATCCCACTCTCACAGTTAATGTATTTCTTTACTTAGCCTTTTGTTTTGCCTTATAAATTATAATATTTATTATGAATTTAGTGATTTTTGTTTTTGTGTGTCTTGCTATAGTTTTATTTATTTAAGTTAAATATTGTGTATTATTGTACTACTTTGGGTGTTAGTTTATTTATTTGTAGTTCTTACATAATTTAAATTCTAGACATAAACGTATTTTATGTCTAAAAATATTTAAAAAATATGCCTAAATATAAAATATAATTAATTATTTAACCGCCGTGTCCCCACCGTATCGTGTCCTTATTTTTCAAAAATTGCTGTATCCTTGTGTCCGTGTCCGTGTCCATGTCCGTGCAACATTAAAATGTGTTCCATATCTAAATTTAAAATGTGTTCCATATCTAAATTTACTTGATTAGCTTGCCACTTTATTTTTCTCATTTATTGGTCAAATGTATACATCAGTTTCTTCTGCTTTAACCCTCCTGTGTATGATGCAGGCAATGGATCGTTTTCGTGGAAATGAACATGGTATACTTGTTGCCACTGACGTCGTCGCAAGAGGGATTGATATTCCTGGGGTTCGAACTGTTGTTCACTATCAGCTTCCACATTCGGCTGAGGTAAGTAAATATTAAGATGCTTTTTAACATGCTTTTAATAAAGTTCTCTAATATCTGTTAATGATCTTTGTGTTAGGTTTATGTTCATAGAAGTGGAAGAACTGCTAGAGCTTCTGCTGATGGGTGCAGCATTGCACTAGTCTCAGCAAATGAAACATCCAAATTTGCTTCGTTGTGCAAATCATTTTCCAAGGTACTTCCCATGAATTAGAAGATTTTAATGGTTTTTAAAGAAGTTTGCATGTTTCAGAAATGTGGGCTTTTTGTTTCTATTATTATTATATTTTTATACCTGAACAAAGAGGAAAAAAAATTGTTGAAGTGCTAATTGAGGGCTTTTTATTTGGTATAAATAAACAGTAGCACCCAATTGTTCTTAGTTCTAACCTTAATATAGCTTTTATTTGCAACTTACATGCATTAGAATTGCCTTTGCCTTGTACACAGGAAAGTTTTCAGAGTTTTCCTTTAGAGCACTCATACATGCCAGAGGTCCTAAAACGATTATCTCTTGCACGTCAGATAGACAAAATTTTGCGGAAAGACTCCAAGGTATTTTTACCTTTAACCCATCTTGTGATATTCTATATAGTGATTTATGATTTTGAGTTCTTACATGCAATCGTAATTCTGAGCCACTGCCTGGGGAAAATTGGTTTCTTGATACTGAGTTTGGGTGGGATTTCAACATATGTTTGACTGGCCCAAATGTCACTGATTTAACACTATAATAAATCACCACTCAAATTTTGCTGACAGATATTGGATGGCTTTCACTAGATTTGCTAGAGTTTGTTTCATGGTAAACTGGGACTTCAAACTAGATACAATGCAAACACCCTGATAGGATTGAGATAGATATTTTTTGATAGGACTGATTTAGATATTTCTCTTTTAAGTTCTTCTTTCATTTCTATTGGCCCAATAATGGTGGGTTGGTTCCTCCTAAAGAGGATCTATTCGATGCTCTCCCAGGAAAACTGGGCTCTACCTATAATCTTCATCTTCACAAATATTACTTTTTATTTTCCTTAGACAAGTTGTACCTCTCAAAGAATTGTTCCATCTGACACAACCAATCGGTAAAGGCCCATGGGTCTAGGCCACTATCATTAGTGGGTGCCTCAACTGTTATACTTCCTATCTTGTTGAAGTCTATAGGCTGCCTAAAGTCATTATAGTACTGGTGACCTTGCCTACAATAGTTACCTTGAATCCTTGATCTCTGTGGAAGTTATCCTGGCAAGGCTGCCTACAGGGTATTATGTCTTCTTGTTTCTTGTTATTGCTTCCTGTGTGGATTTGAACTTAGGACCACTTACTCTGCTAACAACATAAATTATCACTAGCCCCCAAGAGGCTAAAAGGATGAATTTAATCATTCAATCGTTAGGTCTAACATATAGTTTACACTTTACTTTTTCATGCCTTTTTTCTTATATGCTTTATCCATTATTGAGTACCCTAAAACATTCTTTTAATGATATTTATCTGCAAATTTTGTTTTTTCTTGTAAGAGATATATTTAACATCTGTGGCTAGAACTCTGCATCTGTTTATTCATTTATTTTTGTCATAATTCACTAAAATACTTTTCAGCTTATATCATTTTGCAATTTTTTTTCTTTTTTGATAAGATTATCATTTTGCTATGTGCATTTGCTTCTTTTCTAAATGGTGTTTGTGCCTGTATTTCTAGGAAAAGGCAAAGAAAAGCTGGCTTGAGCAAAGTGCTGAGTCAGTGGAATTAGTAATGGATGATTATGACAGTGAGGAGGAAAAAGTGAACAATATCAAGCAAAAGAAAGCCACTTCCGTTCAATTAAATAAGTTGCAGCAGGTAGCATCTTTTTGTTTTTAACTTGAATTGCCTCGACAATATTCATAATCTAATAGTTTGGCCAATTTATTATCCTTGAAGAAAGTAATATCACATGATGAACTATTTTATTTCGCTTTGCAGGAGCTCAATATGCTTCTGTCACATCCGTTCCAACCAAGAACATTTTCACATCGTTATGTGGCAGGGGTAACCAATTATGAAGTCTTTCTTATTAACTTAGTTACCTTTCAATATTGTTTTAACTCTTGGAAGAAATTTTTTTTTTTAATTATTTTTTTCTCAGTAAGTAACTAAAAGTCATTAAAAAACGCAAAAGAGACACAATCCTGGTACACAGGAAGTATACAAAGAAAGAGCCAAAATAAAACAAGGAGAATATGAAAATAGATTAATCAAGACTTTATCATATAAAGGACCTACCATCTATAGAAATGAGATGGACTTAGTGACCTACTCAATGGATAAGACGGAGTCTGAAGATGGGAGTGGCATTGGGAGTGAGAGAGCATTGATTTTAACATTAATTGAGGTCTAGCAGCTTGCATGTTATATTATTTAATGTGTTTATATACATATGTTCGTACATATAAGTATATGAATAACAAATATACTTGCGTTTTTGCTAGCAGAACCTTTTGTGGGAACTCACATTAGTCATTGCATAATAGCTTAAAGGGTAAATTTTGCACATTCAACTCCAAAAATCACCCACATCAGCTCATGTAAAATTGTGTAAATTTACATTTTAGCTACAGTAACTGTGTAAATATGCACGGCTACTATTCATGTGCATATCAGTATTTTATTCATTTCTCTTGCTTCTTTTTTCTGTCTTCCCATCTATTGAAATAGTAAAAAAAATAAATGAAGAATGAATATAATATTGAAATAAAATGTAGAATAGTTATTCTAGTGTGGGTGTTTTTGAAAAGTGGTTGTTTAAAATGAGAGAATAGGTTTTTATGCTAAAATAGACAGAAAGTTTTGCATGTGCTGATGTGAATGATTTAACTTAAATAAGAATTAATAAGCATCTTTGGCAGGTAGAGTGTGTTGCCAACCCATTTTATGCTGATTAGGGTGGTAAAAACATACTTCAGTGTTGGTAAATTACTGACTGAAGTTAGCTGTTGGCTTCATTTATCATTATTGTCAGATTTTCAGGGTTTCTAATATGGACATCAAGCTTACAGTGATACAACCACTATAGATGGAAATGGGGAAATTCTTTCATGTACCCCATTTCCCACACCTGCTCTGCTCAAAGGATGCCTTGCTTAGTGGGCCTTGGATTACAATGGGGTGCTCTGTCCCTGACCCACCCTGGCCTGCTTAACACCACTAGCCATTTTTTTTTTATAAGTAATATTTTCTTAAAAGAAGAGGTTACTTCAAGTTTACAATGATGAACGCAACTTAACCTAAAAAAATTACAAAAGAAATATACACAAGTGAAGTGAATCTTTAAAATCTAACAAGGAATGCTACCAGTCCAATCAATCAGAGTACAATTCAGCAATGTTTCTGATTGAGCCATTGATTTTTCCATATTTGTATCATGCTCATAAGAATGAAAATCTAGCTCTCCAAGCAATCTGATTCCAGACAGAAAGGGGGAGATTTGGCCTAACACGCATACTGTAACGTCATATTGAACATTTAAAAATAAAAGAAACATATGCTAGAATAATTTATTTTATTTTATTTTATTTTCCTCATATTCAATCAAAGTGAAACTTTGAAGTAAAACAACAATACCATTTCGAATCAAAATAATCTAGGTTTTTTCTTTCATTATCACCCAAACAAAATATTAGAGAGAGAGAGAGAGAGACCATTTGCCACATGTGGTTTTGTTGTACTTAGAAAATCCATAATGCTGAGCCAGTGGCTGTAATTGGACCCTTCAAAGAGTATCGTTTCTGGTCCAATCTCCTCAGTGGTGGTGTTATATGTTGATTGCTCTGATAGGAGCCCATAACCATCAATAATAACGAGAGTGGAGAACTATCATGATTGGAAGTAGGTCCCTAGAGGCTTTTTTGGAGAACGGTGTGTGAGATTAGTAATTTGGCATGGAGGAGACTGGGGGAGGTGAGGTAGAGGATCCTAAAGAGGGTCAGAAGAGAAACTTTTTTCAGAAACACTGATAAATATTAAGATAATTTGTGAGTATACCTAGGGCAGGGTGACCAAAATCAGTTCCTGCTATGGAGTTGATTGATCTAATTGGATGGTATAAGTATGATATCTGATATCAATTACTACCTATTATGCTGTTCCCACCGTATTATGTATGTAATCTCTCTGCACACTGACTTACGGTTTGAAGTGTAATTAATACTTTTTTTTTTCCAGGCTGGTGTTTCACCTCTCCTACAACATCAATTTGAAGAATTGGCTAGGCAAAATCGCCCTGAAAGCCAGGGTCTGGGAGAAAACAAAAGAAGGAAATTGGTGGTTTTTGGTCAGGATTGTGTGGAACCACTCCAGGCGCTTCGTAGTGCTGGTCATAAGGTACTTGGTTTGGCAAAGTCTTGTCTTATTTTCCTTTTCCTATTAATTACCTTACTGTAATTTCTATGGAAATTAACTTATTAATGAAGAAACAAAATTTCTATCGAAATTAATGTATTTACTCAGTTACTCATCCGTATGGGCATATGTGCATGGATCAGGATGGCTTGGGTTGGTTTGGGTTTAAGATTTTTTCCAACCTAACCCGACCTTGTTAGGTTGAGAAAACTCCAACCCAGCCCATGCTAGCTTTAAATACCAACCCAACGTAAACACTTATTAAAAAAAAAAAATACCAACCCAACGTAATAGTTCCAACCTGTAGTGATTGGGTGTCAGGTTAAGGACCATTTTTGTAAGGCCTAATAAAAAAATTAGGTTTTCATTTAACTATTTAGTCTCATTATTCAATAAGTGATTACAATTCACACAAAATAGATTTAATGTTCCATAAGTCTCAAAAATAAATCAAACTAACTAAAATAAGCAAGTCTTAAATTCCAAAATAAATCAAACTAATAAATTAAAATTTTCTATACTTTTTTAAAAATATTAATAGCATGGTTTGGGTTAGGTCATTTGGGTAAAGTTTGTTAGCCCAAACCAATCCAACCCAAACTTCAAAATTTTTTTGACCTCAACCCAACCCATCAACCCATGAAAATTAAAGAACCAGCCCTAGGTGTTGGGTTGGTGGGTTGATTGCAACACCTTAAGCATATGTCAAACAACCCCCCTCCCCCAAAGAAAAATCTGGAATCAGTAGTTTGTAATCTTTTTCTTCTTTTCCCTCCCTTCAAGTTTTATTAATTTGTATTTGCTCTCTATCTCTAACAGGTGCATATGGATGGGAAAGAAATAGCAGATAAACGAAGAAATATGGACAATCTTAGGAGAAAGAGAAAAGAGGAGAAGAAACGTATGCTAATTATTGACTTCCCCAACCCCATTTCCTTTCCATCTTCTAATTTAAAGCCTTTACATTTTTTTTTTTTTTTAAATATTTCTCAGTTATCCTTCTGTACGTATAATATAACGTTTTGGAGGTAGGCAACATTTTAATTTCCTTTTTCTCTTCCAGGTATGAAAGATCAGCGAAGAAAGCAGAGGAAAAGGCAGAAAATGGGCAGTGAGTAGAGTTTGCGTCTTTGAAATTGATACAAGATCACATCAAAAAACAGAACTAGTTTTAGGCATAAGTTAAGAGGCTTTATTTTAAAGTTCGATTCATTCAAAGATGTGTATCAATTTAGTTTTAACATTAAGTTATACACATAAAAGTCCAAGTTGAAAAGTAAAAAGTAAAAAGAGGCGTGACTTAGACAATATATACATGTATTTAAGGTTGCATCTTGCTGAGTGTTTTATCAGCGCTGAATGAAATGTGTGAAAGGTGTAATCCAGATAGATTATGCAGCATGTCTGAAAGGGGGCATTGCCCTCAATGTTTTCTACATCCAGCAATTTTGATCTTTCTTTTGATGTGAAGGTGATTTTGGAATTCAGGTTGTCCTTTTGACTTTCATTGAGCTATATGTATTCACTGAATGAAAAGGACCGAATATAAATGTGACATTTCTTGCACGACTCCTGAGGAACTGATTGTAAAACATTTCTTTTTTATACGCCGTTGACATTAGAAATAAAACTTAAAAGAGTTATGACGTACAGATTTATTATTTCAAAATTTTGACTTTTACGTAAATAATAGGACTGGTTTAATTATCATGAGCAAGTTGGCATTGATTTGTCAGCAGAGTTGTGATAAACCAAAATAAAAACGCCGGGTTTCTTTTTTATATGTCGTTGACATTATGACGTACAGATTTATTATTTCAAAATTTTGACTTTTGCGTTGATAATAGGACTGGTTTAATTATCATGAGCAAGCTGGCATTGATTTGTCAGCAGAGTTGTGATAAACCAAAATAAAAACGCCGGGTATGACAAAGGCATATGTCAAATGTGCGTGAACGGAAATGGTACGATCCTATTTTTTTTTGCTGAATTGGTACGATCCTATTGTGTACTTAAATTTAGCGATCATGTGCATTATTTTTTTATACTTACAAGTCACAATTGACTTTTAGATCAAATGGCATTATGTGGTCCCATAAAAAAAATTGGCATGGTATTCCAAAATACAATAAAGATATCTAGCGTTTGAATTTGTCATCCCCATTTAGAGCATATTTACTAGTTTTTATCTATTTTGCATTTCACTATACACTATAGCACCAAATGCATAAAAGGAACACTGGGTAATATAACGCTAATTGAGATTTTTTTACTATGGTAACACTTAAAAATAAATGTCCATTATAGCATGTCGTAAAATTTTGTATTCTTTTATCTTCTCTCTCTCTCTCTCTCTCTCTCTCTCTACGGTGGTGGATGTGTGTCTTGGTGATTGGGTTGTGGCCGGGTTGTGGTCACAAATCAATGACCAAAAATGGTGAAACTCCTGATTTCCCCTACCTTTATTAAGATCATGACTGGTGGTGGTGGTGGTTCTTTGTTTGTGGTGGGTCTTGGGTTGTTCGCTACCAACGAGGGTCTTAGGTTACAATGGTTAGTGGGTTTGGGGGAACAATAAAGTTGGATGATGCTGGGTTTGTGATTAGTTGTTGCTCGGTGGTGCTAGGTTGGGCGGTGTGGCAATGCTAGGTTTGGGTTGGTGGGACTGTCAGGTTTTATGATTGGTTGATTTGGTTTGTTGAAAAAGGAAAATATTATTTTAATATTGGTATCCAAAATCAAGGATAAGATGTAGGGGGTGTTGTAAACTGGTAATGTAAAATATATGAAGTGGCTTTTAAGTGAGCTCAAATGCTTTTTATAAATATTTTTTTTAAAATCCAAATGTGAATGCTCTTAAAATTTACAAGAAAATTGTAAATTAAATTTATAATGTAAATAGCCTTGCAATTATGAACTATGACCATGCATAGGGTTGTCGTAGCGAGCTAATAGTTAGGCCAACAAGAAATTTGCTAAAATCATCAGAAACTATTTGTTCTTTTTTGGAAAATGAAATTAGAGAAAACATATGAATGATAGAAAAGTGGGAGGATAAAAAAATATTAGTTTTTCATTATGTGTATTTGGTAGAAGGGATGCAAAAATGAGAACTTAGAAAATAAATATACATATCTTTTGTTTAGTTGAGAAGAAAAATGAGAGAAAATTATACCAAGTTTCTATTATGTCATTAATTTATAAAAATCAATTGTTTATTTATTTTCCATTTTATTTGAAGATCTATTATAATAATATGAATATTCAAATAATATATGACATGATCACATCAACAAATGAATTTTAATACTCGTGTTTAAGATTAATTATGGCTTGTTGTAAATCTAATTAAAATTCATACCATTTTAGATGATAATCAATATTATAGCCTCACCAAGAGTCTTATAACTCAATTGGTTGACACATTTTGGTATTTCTAATTGAGACATTCATGATTCGAATTCCTCCACTCCCAAATATCAAATTATATATACATACACACACATATAAAATACCTCAAAAAAAAAAATATTTATGCACCCTCACAAAATTTGAACAAATATATTTTGATTAAATCTTTATAATTTTTTTTTTTTTTTATAAAAATCATTCATTCATTTTTTTTTCATTAAAGCATCTTAATTTATTTACTCATTGTATAAATAGATTAAGATTTCGGTAAATTTATTGATAGCATGTTTTGCTATTCAAGTTTTCCTCCCAACGTATGGTTTTTGATAGGCCGCCCTCTTCATCCTCCCTCGTTTGCACCATACTAACCAAATAAGGAAAAACTGTAATCCATCTTCTTATTTCCAATCTTCTCATTTCCATCCTCCAAGTTCTTTCTAACTAGAATAAGATCAAATTATAACGGGTTAAATTGTAATTCATCCTAACATGAAAAGGCCAAAAAAAAAAACACTCAAAACTGATGATGTTAAACATAATCAGTTCCTTATCCACTTTTGGACCACGTATTCCTAGCAAATTGAGAACGTGATAAGTGCACCACACCAATAGACAGTCACTAGTGGAAAAGATTCAGAAAAATATTATAATTACCACTGCAAGAGCTTTTTAAGACGTTTAACAGTTCTCTTAATTAAGGCACGGAGCTATTCTTGGCCCCCCCCCCCCCCCCCAAAAAAAGTTTTTATTTTATTTTATTTTAAATTTAGTATATATATAATATATTATTTTTAGCAATTTGTTTCAATAAAATTGCACTTGGTCCCCTTAACAATATTATTAATATTTTTAAATGTTATAAAAAAAATATTAGTCCAACAACAAAAATGAAGCCCAAACAACACCCCAAAACAAACACAAGAAAAAAATAAAATAAAATAAAGCCGGTTCTAATTAAATATCTACCTAGCCTAGGAGTACGACACACCCAACTTACCTCACACATATAATAAAAGGGAAAAAAGAAGGGGATTTCTAAGCCATTCAAAAAAAAAAAAAAGGGAAAACCTAACTAACTTATGGCTGAACACAAAGGAGAGGAATTTGGTAGCCGGTGGCAGAAGCAAAGGTATCTTCTTAGAGCACAGAGCACCTAAGCCAAAGTAGGGAGTTAGGGATGCTGGGAGCTTGGGACAAAGAGACTCAAAGCAGAATAAACTAGAGTAGAAAGAAATAGTTAAAGAGAGGGAAAAATCTAACTGACCCATTTTTGTCTTTAGCCCATAATTTATATTTTTTTATAAATGAAAAAGTTGTCATCTGACAAACACAACACCACACCACACCACACGCAACAATCAACTCTTATTGCCATTGATATTTTGTAATTTTTTTTTTTTTGGTAGTTTTGTCTTTAGCAATAACCTCTGATGTTTTGTGATTTTTTTTGTAGTTTTGTCTTTAGTGTGTTTGTCTATAGTTAGTATATGTTTGGATTCGGATGAACAGCCAACGTCTGCGTCTGGCGTTTCCTTCTTCTTTTTTTCTTCTTTTTTTATATATTTTTTATTATTTTTTATGCACGCGGATTACATTGTTCAAGAGACATTATGCATTGTTCATGTACTGTTCACAGGACCCACAACCACTTTATTCAAGAAAAAAAAATATTAAAAATGGGACCTACGGCACTATTCACACATTTAAAAATTATTTTGCTACAGTGTTTTCAGTTTTTAGCAAAATAAGATATATCCAAACGGACCCTTAGTGTCTAATAGACCTCACACATAATATATTAAGTTGGCAAGTTCTATTTTCATAAATAATTGCATTGTAATATCTTAAAAAACAATAATTTTGTGTATTTTTCTTTATTGATGGTTTATTAAATGAATGTTTATTTGGAGTTTCAAATTTATTTTGTTTATACTTTTGCCCCCCTAACTCCAAGTCCTAACCCTGTCCCTCAACTCTCAATCAAGATCAAGATCGTGACAAACATTTCAAAAAGAAAAATTCATGTGAATCAGCTCTAGTGGAAGAAAAACTACGTTTGGAAAGCACTCAACAATCAACAAAAAAGTTACTTTTTTTTAAAGCTAGATCCCTGTTATAAACTGGCTGAACAAAATAAAAATCTTAAAAGATAAGTAGAATTATCCCCAAAAAAGAAAACAAAAAACAAAAAAAAGTATAATTATCCCCAATTATTTTTAAATAAATTAAAAAAAAAAACTAATTGTTACCGGGTGAGGAGGGAGGATTCAAACCATGTTCCCTTAATATTTATAATTACCTCAAAATGCCTAATATGTAGGTTGTGTTTGGTTCGACAAAGATTGATTTCCGAAAAATATTTTCCACATTTACAGTGTTTAGGGTGACAAAAAATATTAGTAAACCAAAAATTGTTTTTTCGTTGACTATAAAATAAAGATACTTATGGCGGAAATTGATTTGCGCCGCTCATTTTCCATAAACCATTTTCCCTTTCACCCAAAACTTATCAACCGAACCTCCATCTCCCACTCCTCACTATCTACCATCCAACCACCACTCTCCACTAACGTTTCTGGTCTTCAGTAGCCAACCACTATTGATGACCGATGATTGATGATGAGAGATGAGAAAATTTGAGAAAGTAGTAGAAAATAAGTTTTCCATAGCATTTCAGGAACACAATCAAATACCGGAAAATATTTTTCATATTATTTTTAGATATGTAATCAACCACTTGAAAATAATTTATTTTCCAAAAAATATATGATCAAAAAATATTTTCCATCAAACCAAACACAATCGTAGTCTATTATATATCTATGTCAAAGAGTTTTATAACTCAATTACTACCTCTTAGTTTTTCAAGGAAAACGTTTAAAATTCAAACCTTTCTTTATATTTATTCATTTTTTTAGAAAATACGTAAAACTGAACTATGTTAATTTACTTTTTTTTTAAATATAAAATATGATATTTTCCACTAAACACATTTCAAACAAATATGTTTTTTGTGTGTGTATTTCATCTTTCTGCTCTAAACAATAGAGTTTTGAAAAATTGTAAATAAGGGTGCGCATGGGTCATGGGGTTATTTTAATCGAACCTACCATAATGTGTTAAAAAAATTCAACCCAATCTAATCCATCATGGGGTCCAACCCAACTCACATGGATTGGGTTGAACCCATAGATTTGACAATTTTTTATTATTATTATTTAGGAGTGGCGTTATGTTCAAGCCAGGGGTTCAAATGAACTTGTTGACTTGTCAATATATATATTTTTATTCAGGAACGGCGTTATGTTTAAACCAAGGGTTCAAATGAACTCATTGACTTGTCAATATATATATATATATATATATACACACACACATATATATTAGGAGTGTGCATGAGTCATGGAGTTTTTTTAATCGAACCTACCATGATGTGTTAAAAAAAATTCAACTTAACCTAACACATCACAGGGTCCAACCTAACTCACGTGGATTGGGTTGAACCCATGGGTTTGAAATTTTTTTTTAATAATTATTAGTATTATTTAGGAGCGGCGTTATGTTCAAGCCAGGGGTTCAAATAAACTTGTTGACTTGTCAATATATATATATATATATATATATATAAATTAGGGGTGTGCATGGCTCATGGGGTCTTTTTAATCAAACCTAACATGATGTGTTAAAAAAAATTCAACCCAAACTTATTACAACGTTCTCAAAAAAAAAAAAAAAAAAAAAATTAAATTAACCCATCACGAGGTCCAATCTAACCCACGATGATTGGGTTGAACCCAAGATTATAAGCATGTTCAACTATCAATAGTTGGTCCATAAAAAAGAATAAAAGCATGCGGGAGGTTGGATACTAATAACAAATTTGGATTTTTTTTTTAATCTTATATATCTTTTTGTTTAATTATTTGTGTATTTTTTTAAGTCCCATTTTTTGAAGATATAATAATATTTTTTTTTCACCAATTTTCAATAGATAAACCAAAAAAGTTACCGATAAAATAAACTAAATACAAAGCTTACAATTCAACACATTACAGACAAACCATTTATTCATTTTAGAGATGTATCTGCCTTCATTTAAAAAAAAAAAAAAAAAATTCTTGCGTGTTGTTTTGTTCTCGCCTGTGTTGACTGGTCTAATGAATTATTAATGAGTTTTTAAGTACGGATTTTGTAAGATTTGATGTGGGTTCACACTTCACACTCTCACGGTCTGTCAGTCTCTCGGATATCAAGAATTAATTAATAATTTCGAGAGACAATTAATTCTACAGCACACTTCATCTGACCTATTCCTCTCTAACATACTTTTTAATTAATAATTTTGTCTCTGCAGCACACTTCATTCGTGTATTTTGCCTCATCTGACCTATTCCACAGCATACTCATATTTTATTTTAATCCGGCAAAAGTCAGAAATTTGCTGAATCAATGGATTATTTTATTATTTTTTGAAAATTAGAAAATTATATAAATAATATATATATATTTTGCTGAGATAACAATAATAATATGGAGTGATGATTATCAAAAAAATAATATGGAGTAATATATTTACAGGTTACTGATCAATATATTTGAATACTTCCTTTTATAATATATAGTGCCGGTTTAGATTTGGTGTTTTTATTTCAGCTTTTTTTTTTTTTTCATTCATGCGTTTAGAGAGATAAAATTTATTGTTCACAACTGTAGTAGCACTGTTTATGCACTGTAACAGCACTGTTCACGCACTGTTCATGAGGCCCACAGTCACTTTATTCAAAAAAATATTAAAAATAAGTCCTACGATACTATTTACACATTTAAAAATTATTTTGTTATAATTTTTTTAATTTTTAATTTTAAATTTCAACAAAAATAAATTCAATCCAAATATATCCATATTTGCAAAGTATAGAGTAGTCCAAGATAACCTATACCAGGTTAAAAGGCACATGTATAAAAGAAAAAAAATTCAGTCCAAAAGCACGAAAAGTCCCAGTACAAAATTTTTGACCATTCTCTTTCTCCTGTTAAACCTTTTTCTTTTTAATGAACTGATCCTTAACTGAGTGGTGTGCCTAGTTTTAACCTTCTCAAGTTTTAAAAAGCATTCGTGTTTTACCATTCTTTTTTGACCTTCTCAAGTTTAAAAAAAGAGTAAGTCTAATGTCACACTTGTTTGTACAATAAATGTTACAACTTGCTACATAGTGAGTTGTAGTTGGTGAAAGAATGTCTTCATATAGACTCACCATCACCCCTCTACCAACCACAATTCACCATGTGATGAGTTGTGGTATTTATTGTGCCAAAATATGTGGCACCAAAATTATTCTTTAAAAAACACTGATCTTCATGATTGTACGAGCAAATACTTATTTATAAAAAATTCATCTTTGCTAATCTTAGAGCATCTTTAGTAGATTAGTCAAATTTTTATACTGTTTGGACAATAAATAGGGAGAAAATGGGCAAATGCCTCTTTCAAAAAAAAAAAATCCAGCATTTTGTCCAATTTTCCAAACTAATTAAGGAAATGCAACTCTTTTGAAAAAATCGAGTTATTAAAAAAAAAAATTTAGAGTCCTATAGTGGCGTTTTAAGGAGTCTATAGTGACGTTTTAAGGACCTATAATGGCGTTTTATAACTCGATCTCCTTGAAGTTGAGTTACATGCAATTGTTTTTCTTTTTTTTGCCTATAACTCGATTTCAAAGAATTCGAGTTTTAAAACGCCACTATATGTCCTTAAAACGTCACTATAGGCTCATTAAAAAGGTCACTATAGGGCTTAACTCAATTTTGAGAAAATCGAATTTCAAAATGGGCATTTCCTTAATTAGTTTGGGAAATGGGGCAAAATGCTGGATTTTTTTTTTAAAAGGGCAAAGGCCAATTTTTTTCCAATAAATAGTAATATTTAGCTTTTACCTACCTACTTTTTTGAATATATTTTTCAACAGATTCTCTGTCTTTTTCTCCATCTCATTTAAATATTATTTTTTCATTCATTCTTTATTCATTATTTATTCTTTTTTTAACAACTACACATCTTCCAAATTTTTTTATTCAATGCCTGATTATTATAATAGAAAAAAACATTTGAAGTATGAATAGTAAAAGTTACAGTGTTCTCTATTTGTAGAGAAGCATTGTAGCAAATCTAATCTAAAAATTGAAGATGAAGAATCTGTTAGAGTGTAAACAGTAGTGTTTTTGCTCAAAAAAATAGATATAGAGCATCTATTGGAGATGCTCTTAAAAGGTAAAAGAAGTGAGGTTGGCCTTTATGTCAAAACTTCTTTGGTATCTTAAGCCAACATATGGTAAATGAGGGATGAAGAAAGTGTCACATGATTGTTAAGTTCTTTTTAGAGCAAAATTCAAAATAATTTTGATTTTGTCCCCCAACGTATAATGATTTAGATTTAAACTCCTAATGTTTTGTAGTGCTTTTAAACAAGCAATCCTATTTATATCAGTTGCTAATGTGGTCAATCAGTGCCAACTAAGCTTGGTTACATGTACTAGTTGGCCCAAGGCATCAAAAACTTTGGAAGGGCCTTACGCGAAAATTTTAAGTGGGGGTCTTTTTTATATTTAAATATTAATCAAATAATATATATTGAATTTTTACATTTAAAACCTATTTTTCTTGCCTTTTGAGATGCAAAATTGCTAATTAAGTTTTTGTATTTAAGTTACTCTAACATTTTTTTTTCAATTGATAATATAGATAATCTACTTAATCTTTCTTATGACATAGTAGACCTTAAATAAGATTTTATTAATTTTAATTTTGAATTTTTGAACAATTTATAATTAAAAATGATAATTTAACTAAAAATAAAATTTAAGTATAGAATAATAGAACTTGGATTTGCAATTTTTCTAAAATCGTGACCACTTTAAAGTCTAAACCTGCACAAATATAAATTAATTTATTACATGGTTCAATAAATTAGTGTCACTATAATACAAATGAGTTGATATGATACAAATCAAATTATTAATTGGTATGATAATTTATAATAATTGATAAAGTAAGAAAACATGTTGTCCAATGACTGTGGGCTATGCAGCCTATGCAACCTGTGTAGTGTGTAGTGTGCAACAGTGCAATGCGCAACTATGTAGCCTATGCTGCTGTGCAATGCGCACTGCACAGTTGCACACTACATAGGTTGCAATGGGGCCTTTTTAATGCATTTTATTGACCAATAAAAATACTTTAAAAATTAAAAATTAAAATATATAGATAAATATATTATATATAATTTTTTTTTACAAGTGAGGGTCTTCTTTTATTTGAGGGCCTTAGGCGATTGCATCAATTAAATCACCTATTGAGCCGGCCCTAAGTTGGTCAAATTAATCATGCCATGTCAATTAAATAACCTAAAAAAATTAAGGGATAATTATAGCAAACCCACCTAAGGTTTGGCCTGTTTGCACTTTGCCTACTCGTGGTTCAAAACTTTACACTTTGCCCACCTAAACTTCAATCTGTTACCCATCCATTATCCACTTCTCCCTTTGCCGTTAGAAAAACATATTTTTAAGGAAAAACAAACATAACAAAGATAAAAAAGTTAGGGTTTTTTATTGCTTAAGAACTTCTATGAGAACAAATTTTCTCAATGCAAAATGAATTTTAACCAATCCCCATGTTAAACAAAAGATATATTGAAGCAAATAACAACAAAAACAACAAGGACAAGGACAACATTGTCAAAACTGGCCTTCCCTGTTTTCTTCCCCAACCTGGTTTCTCAATCCCATAATCTTCACCATCACTCCCAGAACCAGAAGTCGAACTTGAATTCAAATTCAAATCCGCACCACTTTCCCTAAACCCCACTTCCTTCCAATCCTATCCAACAACCCACACCCTCAATGGTGCAATTGGCCTCTCCTCCACACTCCAATGCCAACAATCTCCACTTCCCTCACACCCTTTTCTCTCAAATTCAGAACCCCAATATCTTCGCCTAGAATTTCATGTTCAAAGCTTACTCACACAGTAACAGTAACAGTAACACTACTGCTTCACCACAACAATGCATCTCTCTTTATAATCTTATGTGCCGCCGTTTCGGGCTTTTCCTAGACTGCCATTCTTTCCCTTTCCTCTTCAAAGCTTGTGCCTGTCTCTCACTTTCCCACAAAGGTCAAGAGCTTCACTCCTTCACGTTCAAACTCGGTCTCCAACACGATGTCTTCGTCCAAAACGCTTTGCTTTCCATGTACTCCTTCTGTGGCTTGCTTCATAATGCTCGCCAAGTCTTCGATGAAATACCACTCTCTGTTCGCGATGTGGTGTCTTGGAACAGTATGGTTTCTGGGTGTATACAAGGACGTTGTTATTGGGATGCCTTGAAGGTGTTTGATGAAATGCTCAAGTGTGATGTTAATGCAAGGCCGAATGAGGTTACTCTTATCAATGCTCTCACCGCTTGTGCAAGGATTGGATTTCTCAACATGGGTAGTAAAATACATGGATTACTTGTACGAAATGAATTTGTTTCTCAATCCTATCCTATTCTCACAGAAGTTCTTAAGCAAAAAAAAACCCTAACTTTTTGATCTTTGTTATGTTTTTTTTTTCCTTAAAAATATGTTTTTCTAATGGCAAAGGGAGAGGTGGGTAACGGATTGAAGTTCAGGTGGGCAAAGTGTAAAGTTTGAACCATGGGTAGGCAAAGTGCAAACGGACCAAACCTCAGGTGGGTTTGCTGTAATTATCCCTAAATATTAAAATAAATTATGTAAAATCTAAAATTTACATATTTTATATATATATATATATATATATATTTATGTCTTACCTTTTTTTCAATATTTTTGAGGTATCCAAGTGATTTTAACAAAATTTTGAATTCCGATTCGAATTGACTATTGAAACAAAATATTTTGATACTAGCATATAATGGTGAACCATTTTATGATTACTATCATATATAACAATAACCATATAACAAGTTCAAACTTTATCATTCATGCATTCTAATTAGAAAATGAGTGTGAGTTAAAGAGGTTTAAAGCATGTGCTGTGTATCCAAGAGTTCGGCCCTTTTGGATATACACCACTGTCAGTTTCTTTAAGACCTTCTTTCATCTCCTCGTGTGTGTGTTAAAATACTTAGTATTCTAAAAAAATTAAAAGAAAAAAAAAACAGTGTGTTAATCCCACATTGGAAAATAAGTGTGAGTTAAAAAAGTTTATAGTTTGTGCTGTGTACCCAATAGTTTGGTCATTTTGGATATACATCATTGTTAGTTTCTTTAAAACCTTTTCCCCTCTCCTTGTGTGTGTGTATGTTAAAATACTTAGTATTCTAAGAAAAATAGCAAATATAAATTCATAAAAGATATAACAATTAAAATCTCATACATAATTAAACAAACCAAAGGCTCTTAAAATCTAATACATGATTAAACAAACTAGAAGTTTATATATTTATTTTAGAATTAAAAATTATACATAATTAAACCCAAAAAAAAAAAAATTCACAAAATAGCGAAAAATGTGGGCTTCTTTTAAAAAAAAAAAAAAAAAATTATAAGAGAGCTATAGAAGGAATTTCGATCTCAAACACATGTTTCTCCCAGAATATCAAAACTCCATTAAAATGATATGTACAGACCATAATTTTGGCCAAAATGGAATAGGTGGTTTAGTGCATCGATTTATACACTAAAACGACCAAATCGAGTGGAAACAATTCAAAACATTGGGTTCTAAGGGTCCAAATGAGAGAGAGAGAGAGAGAGAGAGAGAGAGAGAGAGAGAGAGAGAGAGAGAGAGAGAGAGAGAGAGAGAGAGAGAGAGAGAGAGAGAGATTCTATGAGACAAGTTGAAATTGACGGGGCGATGGATTAAAAACTACTGAGGAGATCCTCCACGTTGAAGAAATAGACAAAGTAGAGAAATTGAGGAGATCCTCCATGCGGCCAAGGTTACATCATTATTTTTTTGGTGGTTGGTGAAGGGAGTGTGCTATTTGTGATTATTGACTGTAAAGGCGTAATCGAAGGCAAAATAAGAGGAGAGCTAGAGGCATTTGGTTGCAAGGTTGAGTGTTCTTCGAAGAGGGCTTGAGAGAGAGTTTGATGAATCACTCATCGATGAAACTGAAGATGAAGGACTTGGAGTGAAGGATCTCTTTGCTAAGAAGAATGCTAGTGGGTGGTGTCATGTTGGTGCCCCTCAAAATAGCAGGTTAGTTGGTTTTATCTTTCCCTCTAGATTGAGGGTTTTACATGGAATTGTCACTTATTTTATTTAACTAGGAAAAATAAGAAAACCAAAATGAAAGAAATGAAATACTTTATTGATATCATGAAATGTAGATCTTTCTTGAAATAACTAGAATGTTAAGGTCCTAGATACAATCCAAGAGAGAAAATTACATAGCTTTTGGTCCTAGGTACATTTTACAAAAATGAAAATTTCATGAACAAAAAACTAATCTAAGAACTCTTAATCTAAGTTCGGAGGCTACATTACAAGGCGGGGAGGTGTTAGGCATCCACTCATCTTACTCGGGAAAAATTAACATTCTAGACTATGGTGGTCAATGAGGTGTTAGGCACCCACCTACCTTACCTGGTAAAAATTAGTTTTTTAGACTATGGTGGTCAATAGTCATTTCAATTCATACAACCAAACATGTTCTTAAGACTAAAAACAATGAAACTAATGTGCATACAAATCTAACAACAGAAAAGTAAAGAGAGGGGGGGGGGGGGATTCATCTTCAAATCCTAGAGGCAATACATTGAAATAGCATTGTAATCTGAGACTAAGGAAGACTGGATACACATCGATAATATTTCTTGGCTTGCTCTAGAACCCTAGGGAAATTTTGCTAGAACCCTAAAGGAGAGGTAAAGAAGCAATCCCTTGCACTATGAATCTAAGGTGGACTAGATGTACAACAAATACTCTTTACAACTTGTATTCCTGGTCATTGAAACGGTAGCACTCACTCGCTATCTAAGCCGTTTGATCTAATTAATTTGCTACTTTCAGTATCATATCTGATTTTGTTTTCTGATTTAGGAGCTAAAAAAAGGGCTTCGTTTGGCATGATTTATTAGAGAACGATTTCATATACCTAGCTCACAGCCAAGAATATGTTCTCAAAGGCTCGGAGTTTCACGAACTCAATCTTAGCCCTAAGCTCCACGAAATGATTACGCCTTCAACGTCTTCATCTTCATTGAGATCTCTAAGGCCACCACCATTGGAGACAAACAAGTCTGGCGAGGATTCAAATTTTTCGACGATGATAACGTAGCGAAGGAACCAGTCGTGGAGCTCGATCGATCTCCACGAGTACAAGGTCTACAAGGCCGAGTCGTCTTCTAGCAAGTTCGCTGGAAAAGCCACTGCCGATGAATCGACTTAGACCGAGGACAAGTGAAGGAGATGCAGACTAGTCAGAGCAAAAGAAATCGAAGAAGATGAAAAAGAAGACGAGAAAGTTCGCGAAGAAAAAAGTCAACGCGAAATGTGCCATGGTCAAAGTATGAAGCTGAGTAAGGACGAGATTTCGCCTCCGCCATCATATTCAAGCCCTGAAAGCCTAGAATCATTAATGAAAGCTGATGGATAGTTGGTGATTTGCCAGCCTAGCGCTAATATATATCAAATGTTGCTGAGTTGTAACGGAGTTTTAGTGGTTCTAACAGTAGCATTAGCTGAGTTGTAACAGAACTTTAAATTGACAAAATTAAAAGTTAAAGGACTGAAATGAAAAAATATGAAAGTTAGACAATCAATTTTACATTTTTACCTAAAATATAATATTCCGGTATTTTGATTTATGTTTTTTAAAATCTCTACAATTTTATATGAGACCCTATAATTTTCTATGCCCGTGCTTCTGGAATCTCGTAAAATGTGGATGTGCAATAGCCTTCCCACTTAGACACATACTCCAATGAAAAGTCCTCGCCTCTTACTCTTCCTGACTTTTCTTCCCTCTATTTAAGGATTCCAACCCTTCTTCAACTCCTACTCCATCTCTCTCTCTCTCTCTCTCAACCTTCTCAAATTCTCAGCTCAGCCATGGCGTCACTGAGCTGCTCACCTGCTGACCTGGCCCAGTTCTTTGGCCCCAACACCACCAACCCCACCGCCGCCGCCACCTACCTCTGCGACCAATTCACCGCCGTCTCCGACAAGTTCGTAGACACCAACTACGCCATCGACACTACCTACCTCCTCTTCTCCGCCTACCTCGTCTTCTCCATGCAACTCGGCTTCGCCATGCTCTGCGCCGGCTCCGTCCGCGCCAAAAACACCATGAACATCATGCTCACCAACGTCCTCGACGCCGCTGCCGGCGGCCTCTTCTACTACCTCTTCGGCTTCGCCTTCGCTTTCGGCACCCCTTCCAACGGCTTCATCGGCCACCACTTCTTCGGCCTCAAATCCGTTCCTTCCTCCTCATTCGACTACAGCAATTTCCTTTACCAGTGGGCTTTCGCCATAGCCGCCGCAGGAATCACCAGCGGCTCCATCGCCGAACGAACCCAGTTCGTCGCCTACCTCATATATTCCTCCTTCCTCACTGGCTTTGTATACCCAGTTGTTTCCCACTGGTTCTGGTCAACCGATGGTTGGGCCAGCGCTTTCAACACACACAACCTTTTATTCAAATCTGGAGTCATTGATTTTGCAGGATCTGGAGTTGTTCACATGGTTGGTGGTATTGCTGGACTCTGGGGAGCCTTAATAGAAGGACCCAGAATCGGCAGATTCGACCACACAGGCCGCTCTATTGTCTTAAAAGGTCACAGTGCTTCACTTGTAGTTCTTGGTACTTTCCTGCTGTGGTTCGGTTGGTACGGTTTCAATCCCGGATCCTTTAACAAAATCAGCGTTGCATATTCTACCGGAAACAGCTATTACGGACAATGGAGTGCCGTGGGTCGAACCGCGGTGACCACGACCTTAGCCGGTTGCACAGCCGCTCTCACTACTTTGTTCGGAAAAAGAATCCTTTCGGGGCATTGGAACGTAACCGACGTGTGTAACGGACTACTAGGCGGCTTCGCCGCGATAACATCCGGTTGCTCTGTTGTCGAGCCTTGGGCGGCTATTATATGTGGCTTTGTGGCGGCTGTGGTCTTGATCAGCTGTAACAAACTGGCGGAGAAGCTTAAATTCGACGACCCTTTAGAGGCGGCGCAACTCCATGGAGGGTGCGGCGCATGGGGGATTATTTTCACGGCGCTTTTCGCGACGAAGGAGTATGTGTCGGAGGTGTACGCACCGGGTCGGCCTTACGGGCTGTTTATGGGTGGCGGCGGAAGGTTGCTCGCGGCTCACGTTATTCAGATTTTGGTGATCATTGGGTGGGTGAGTGCCACCATGGGACCACTCTTTTTTGTGCTTCATAAGCTTAAGCTTCTGCGTATCTCAGCCGAGGATGAAATGGCGGGTATGGATATGACCCGACATGGAGGCTTTGCTTACATTTATCACGATGAAGATGATTCGCTAAAGCCCGGGATTCAGATGAGGAAAATTGAACCAAGTGCAGTTACTCCCAATTCCAACTAGATTTTTGTCTTTTTAAAATGGGTTTGATTAATTAGGGCCGTTTGGTAGGGAATTTGAGTAATAGTATTTGTAGTTTCTTGAAATATGTGTAAGTTAAAAAGTGTGTAAAAATGTGTATAATGTTGTTTAAAAATTAAAAATAAGTTTTTTAATAATTTTACCAAATGAGGCCTTAATTATTGTTGTTGCCATGTTAGATGAGATTCTGTACAAAGTTAGAAATTTTAGTTGGATTTGGTGAGAGGGGTCAGATAGTGAAAGAAATAATGCAGATTCTTGTGATTCTCTGATTGGCGTGTGTTGGAGATGAATAGATAAAGAGGGCTTGGTCTAGGTGGATTTGTTGTTTATAGCTCTTCATTATTCAGAAATATAAGGTCGAGAATTTGCTGCATTAAAATATTTTGTTTGTTTTATAAGCTAAACTGACAATTCATTGTTATATAAAAAAAAAAAAAAATTTGACAGTTCATGTGAGTATTTTGGGTGGATAGTTGAGTCCATGTGGGATAGGGGGTTTTTTTTTTTTTTTAAATTTTTTTTATATAAAAAATTTGGATGGAAATGCTTTTGTTTTGATTTGTTTTTTTGGAGATGCGATTGCACGTTCCAAAAGATTGTGGTGTGTTCTGTTTTTTTCTTTGGATGAAATGAAAGCCAGACAATGAATTTGGTGCGGAGGAGGCACAAACAAAACTGTCAAAACATTGGCGATGACAGCTTTCCTAATCTCTTTCATATACTGAATTCTGACCACTTGGACTATTGTCGCTCTGGAGATGCTATTGGGTCTATACCATTAGAGCATGTATTAACATATACATATATATATATATATATATATAGAAATGTACGAATCACAGATCCTGTTTTTAGGAAAAACACGTGCAGCTGCTTGATTCTGCTTATTTTTCATCCTTAAAGAAAATAGGATGAAGTTAAACTATAAAATTGGCGTATCATTAGGTTACAAGTCTATAATCTTACTCAATATTTGATTTTGGAGGTGAATTTTGATAAATTTACTATTGAATGACATCTTCTTCTTATATTCTTTATATTTGCAAATTTGTTAGAAAATTAAAGATTACTATCTCACCAATAAATTGTTTAAATTGTAATTTTCTTTTAATTTAAAATTATGCATAAAATATAAGCTCATAGATCATATAGTAAATAATATCCAATTGACACAAAATTTGACATGCGTATTAACAGTGTAAAGAACGTGCAATTTAACGGTTACATTTTTAAAATATGTAGTAATGTTTATTTTATTGAGTAAGGTTGTACTCTTAAGCTACAACTAATTTTGCAGCTAAATTTTATCAAAGAAAAATACAATTCATAATTTGTAAGGTTACCGTTATAATTTTACACAATAAATAAATTTAAGCCTATGTCAAAATGCATCTTGAACATCATTAAATTTAGACAAAGGCCCATAAAAAAAAATTAAAACAAAGGAAAAAAAATAAAGAAACCATTCTTAGATGTTGTGTTATTACAAATTTTACTACATAAACACAATTTTTTTTTTTTGATAAATACATAAACACAAATTAATGTATTATCAATCAAAAAAGGTAATTTCAATATTCGTTGTTTATGTCATTAATCGCATTAATTGTTTTAAATCAGATTTATTACATAATCGGGTTTACACTAATATTACTATTTTCGTGTATGTTCTAATTAGTATTACTGTTTACTAAAAAAATCACATTAATTGTTACATATATTATTAAACATTATATAGTAAAAGTAGTAGTATAATTAACATTTTCTTGTTAAGAGTCTTATAACTTAACTGACACCTCCCCATGTATAAAGTGTTTGGATGTTTAGGGAAAAAAATGGTTCAAACTGTGAAGTTAGTTGTATGTTGTAATTATATATAAAAAAATATTTTAAAAAAATAACTTTTGCTTAAAGTTATCTATTACCCTTAGTAGAGGTACTAGAAGTTTTATTACAAAGACCCTTACAAATTGCCGTGGCATCATGCCACATCAACTTTAAATAAATAAAAAATTACAAGTAAGATTTTAAGATAAAATTTAAATAGGATTTAAAATAAAAACTTAAGACTTGTACTACCTTTAGTATTTTCCCGTATGGAATGGCACCTTCTATCCCTAATATGTTATGCCTTGTTCATCTTATTCATCTTGTTTCACAACTTGCCATTGTTTTTGTAGGGATGAAGGGCCCAGATATAGGTATTGGGCCGTGGGCCACGCTCGAAGACGTCAAATAACCCGAGGACAGACTAGTACAGGTGAAGGCAGATATAGATATTGAGTCGAGGAAGAGATCAGGTCATGATGAGTAGGAGACGTTGCCTAAGGAACAATACCTCCTCGACCAGCAGGGTGGAGGCCTGGAGGCCAACCACCTATCAAGTACTGGACAGCAGGTAATCAATTTTGGAAGGATAAGAATCAAAAAGAGATGAGTCAATAGAGAATTGAGAAACATCTAAGAAGAAAGCTGCTACCACCTCATTGAATGCTCTGCATCTAACCTCCTGGTTGCATTAATGTGGAAGTGATACTTAAACAGTAATTTTTAGCCTTACAGCTACCCACAAAGATTTCAGGAAGGTACTGATGGGACAAGTATCAAGACTAGCAATCTAATCTACACGTAGAGGGCTGAGATGAAAGAAAGGAAGGGAGTATCAGAAAAACTAGAGAGAAATCATTGTGTACCCAAGAACTGCAATTTTTGTATAAGTTTAAGAGAGATATATAAGAATAGACCTTCCTCAAACTTGATCAAGGAGAACTTTTCTTGTTCAAAACTGTTTGTTTCATTCTTTCCAATAATAACTAACCTATTGTGATCATTATCTACCTAACTCATTGAGTTTAGTTTTCAACCTACTCTCTAACAAATTTATTGTTTTAGACTTATTGGGCCATTGACCATCCATTTGGGCTGTGAAGCAAATCTTGTTCTTACAGTTTCCATTGGAACATGATTTGAGGTCAACCTCATCTCTTGCCAGTTTATTTAATTTAATTTAATTTAAAATTTTTTTTGAGCTGGTCTGAAATATTGCTACATAAATATCCCATCACTTTTCCCCGAACTTGAACCAAGGCTTTTGCATTCATCCATGAACTAAAGATATAAGGAGATACCATTCGACTTAACTCAACTCGCCTTGCATTTAAATGCCATGACAGCTATTTTTGACACGTTGGACTCAATCCAATGAGAAAATAGGATCAATCTGATTGATTCTTTGGCTTAAATTTGAGAGGCTTAAGCGGGTGATGTTCATAGGACTTGACTTGGGTACTAGCCATTGGATCCAAGTTTTACCCATGTTTCTAACCTCTTTTCTGGTTTTCCTATGATTTATTTAGGGATAGCCAAAACCCACTGGGTAACGGTACCTGTCTAGACCTGAAAGTGCGGGTATTACTTTTCAGTGGGCGTTGTTTACTTTATAACCTATTCTTTTCTCTTTTTTTTGGTAAAACTTTATAACCTATTCTCTTGTTTTCCTATGACTTATTAGTACGGCCAAAAAAAAAAAAAGAAAGTCATAGGAAAAGGTTGGTTGTCACTACTTCATATAATAGGGCAACCCACTTATAGCCGTTTAGGTTCCTATTCTAATCAGTAATTCTAAATTCTAATAACAACTTTTATCAAATTTTTTTTTTTTTTTTAACAATTTGTTGAGATGATAAATTAGAATTAATAGATAATAAGTGATGTATTGAGCTTATGTGAAAGTGATTATTTATTTATAGTTAAAAAATATTATAAAACAAATTATATGCTTAACAGAATTTTTGTTCTAATAGTTAAGGAACCATCTCTTCTCATTTCCTCTCTTCCATTCACATTTCACACTTGAGATTTTATGTGCTGAGAAAAAAAAGTTGGTGCAATTTAATTATTCCTCTGTTGTAGCAAGAAATTTATTATTCAAAAAAGATTGAGGTTAAGGCATCAAAATGAGAAAAAAAAATGGTGTGCTTCTTAATTGTTAAAAATACTGAATAAGTATATTGTATTTCTCAAGTAAAAGAATATACATAAGTGCTTTTATATAGGATGTAGAGTGTGCAGTACAAGTATGCTATATAAGTAAACTAGGTAGGCCTGAAGCCCACATACCCTAATACACTTTAACAACCTCCCTCAAACTCAAGGTGGATGTGAGATCAACTTGAGGTTGTCAACCAAAGTACGAAGATGTCCCTTAGGATGTGATTTGGTAAAGATATTTGCAAGTTGATCTTTAGAGGAGACTGAGATCAACTTGAGAGCACTATGGACAAGATGATAACGGATAAAATGACAATTGATCTCGATGTGTTTACTCTGTTCATGGAAGACATCATTGTGAGCAATATGAATGACACTCTGGTTGTCACAATAAAGAGGAGTAGCAGAGGATGTGGACACACCTAAGTCTTTGAAAAGCCATCGTAGCCAAAGGAATTTAGATGTGGTATCAGCAAAGGCACGATATTCTGCTTCAATATTGGAGCGGGCTACATGAGTTTGTTTCTTGCTTCGCCAAAAAATCAAAGAAGAACCAAGAAGAAAGTAATAACCAGTGGTGGACCTGTGATCAGTGAGATCTCCTGTCTAATTAGCATAAAAAAATACACAGAGAACAAGAGAAGACTGAGCAGAATAGAAAAGATCATGGAAGAAAGTGCCCTTTAGGTATCAAAAAATGCGCAAAACAATAGTATAGTGAGTTGATTGTGATGTATACAGATATTGGCTTACCTTGTGAGCAGCATAGGAAATGTTTAGACGAGTGACAGTGAGATAAACTAGGTTGCCAACCAAGCGTCTGTAAAGAGAGGGATTAGACAATGGTTTCCCTCCTGAGAGAGTAAAATGCGCATTAAACTCAACTGGAGTGTCAACAGTCCTGCTATCAGTGAGTCCAATTCGAGACAAAAGTTTAGAGGCATACTTGGCTTAACTGAGAAAATCTTTGAGTTCTTGAATGCCACTGAGGTTATCACTAATTATGATCATATCATCCACATACATGAGAAATAAAATAGTGCCTTTGTCAGTGTGACGAAGAAATAAAGCAGAATCATAATGACTAGTCAAGTAACCCAAGCGAGAGATGGTAGAGCTGAATTTGGCAAACCAAGTTCATGGAGCTTGTTTTAGGCCATAAAGTGCACGTCGAAAGTGACAAACCTTATTTGATTCAACAGAAAGACCAAGAGGAGGTTGCATATAAACTTCTTCACTTAAATCCTTATTAAGGAATGCATTTTTGACATCCATTTGAAAAATGTCCCATTTACTGGCAGTAGCAGCAGCAACAGCTAAAAGGGCACGAACAGATGAGATATGAGCAACTGGAGCAAAGGTTTCTTCACAATCAATTTCATACTCCTGTGTAAAGCCTTTTGCAACAAGATGAGTTTTGTAGCGCTCAATGGACCCATCAAAGCGAGTCTTAATCTTATAGATCCACTTACAACCAACCACAGATTTCCCAGGGTGGAGAGTCACCAAATCCCAAGTATGATTTCTAGATAATGCATCAAGTTTATCTGTCATTGCAATCTGCCATAAAGGGTCAGTGAAAGCCTCATGATAGGTATGAGGCTCATGCAGTGTAGTAAGGGCAGTGTAACAATGATTGTCAAGTAAATGTGCAAGAATGGATCTTATCCAAGTTGAGTGACTAGACAGAATGTCTTGTGCAAGATTTTCAGGCGAAGCAAGAGTAGGGGACCCAAGCTCAGGGTTGGGTAGCTCGTCTTCGACCTGTTCATCTTTCACCTGTTCATTAAATGGTGAACTAAGAAAGGGATCAAGGATATCTGGTGGTTAGACAGAGAAGTCTACATAAGAATCAGGAACAACTATAGGAGGATTAGGAGTAGCTACAGAAGGAATATGTGCTTCATCTGGAAAAAGATCTAAGACAGAAGAGGAAGATAAGGAGGCACGGAAGTGAGAGAGCTCAACAAATGAGCGATGTTCCCAAAAGACAATATTGCGGGAGACACGAAGACGATGAGAGATAGGATCATAACATCGATACCCCTTTTGAGTTTTGTCATAGTCAAGAAAACAACAAAGTCTTGACTGAGGCTTAAGTTTGTTATGCTCATGTGGCTGAAGAAGAACGAAACAAGCATAACCGAATAAGCAAAGGTGGTGATAGTCTGGAGGTAACCCAAAAAGTGCTCATATGGAGTTTGATTTTGGATAACAGGACTTGAAACGCGATTAATAACATGAATAACATGAAGAGTAGCTTTGCCCAAAAAGGAATAGGAACTTTGGCAGAGAGAAGAGAGCACGAAAAGTGTCAAGAATATGACGAAATTTTCATTTAGCTTTACCATTTTGTTGAGAGGTACCTAGACAAGTTAGTTGATGAATAATGCCATAAGAATGCAAAACAATTTGGAAAGCATATTGAGTGTACTCAAGAGCATTATCAGATCGAAATTTTTTGATATGTTTGGAAAATTGAGTTTCAACAATTTTTACAAAATTAGAATATACTTGCAATAATTCAGAATGATGTTTCATATGAAAAATCCAACTATAGCGAGAGTAATCATCAACAAAAACAACAAAATATCGAGATAGAGGAAGGCTCCAAAACATCAGAATGAATAAGGTCAAAGATATCAGTGGATATTGATTCACTAGAATTGAACGACAAAGCTGGTTGTTTTCCTAACTGATATGAGACACAATCAAAATTTTCTAGAGATATTGAACTTAACAAACCTCTAGAAGCCAATTGTTGTACTCGAGAGGAAGATGCGTGATCAAGTCGAGCATGCCAAAGTGTAAGGGAAGGAATAGAAGAAACTGCAGCAGCTACAACAACAGAAACAAGAGTAATAAGTGGAAGACGAAGGTTGTCTACGGGAAACATACACCTAACTCTAGGACCGGTTCCAAGCTCTTGTCCCATCCTTAGATCCTGCACAATACACCCAGAATAATCAAAGATAATGCGATAACCCAACTCAGCTAATTGTCCCACAGAAAATAAATTTGTAAGAAAGGTTAAGAACATTAAAGACCCTAGGAACTGAGAGGTTGGAGGTCGAAATGAAACCTATATTATAACCAGACATTGTGGAACCATTTTTTGTGCGAATATTAAAAGGGTGTGGTATAGGTTTACGTTTAGAAAATAAGGATGAGTGAGGTGCCATGTGATTACAACAAGCAAAATTCATAAGCCAAGAGGTAGGAGACATACCAGATAAAGCTGAGAGAGAAGAGGAATAAGATGCATTACCAACCATACGAATGACATTAGTGATGATATTTATAAGGTCATCTCTAGAAATGGTGAAAGTGGATCCAAAAGATTAAGACTGTGCAGAGACGAGCCATGGGTTGGACACTCTCAGTGTTAGCAACTGTAGCAGTAGAAATGGAAACAACTGATTTGTTGCGTTGATAGCAAGTCTCAATATTATGGCTAAATCGTTTGCAAAAATTGCAAAAACTTTTGTTGGATTGTCGGCGACGATTGTTGCAAAAGGAAGAAGACTTGTCTTTATTCTTCATTTAGAAGAAAAATATGCAAAAATAGACTGCAAAAATGAAATCTATGTGAAAAACTGGGTAAGGAGCACCAGGATTGCAAAAATTCAACTCTAGGAAAAAGTCGACGGTCAACCCTACTGAAAGTCAACGGTCAAATCTCCAGAAGTCAAATGATGACGTCATCGACTGACGTAGGCAAGTGACATCGGCACAAGATGATCTTAGTGGTACCTGCAGAAAATCAATTGTAGCAATATTCGCGGCAATGATGCAAAGGGCAGTGGTCTTTGCGGTGTGAAACTCCTCAACTGTGGTAGCTATAGGTTCGGAACCCAGATGTACAACCCAGAAGTGCAGTGGCGCGTAGGGCGCATGGGCTACTGCTCAGAAACTTTGAGCGGCGCATGGGGGTGCGTGCAGTCTCCTTCCATGAGTTTGTATATCGGCGCAAGATGATCTTAGTGGTACCTGCAGAAAATTAATTGGAGCAATATTTGTGGCAATGATGCAAAGGGCAGTGGTCTTTGCGATGTGAAACTCCTCAACTGTGGCAGCTGTAGGTTCGAAACCCAAGGACGACGGTTGAAAGATGTTGGAGGTTCAAGGCTGCGACGGTTGCTGTGATGGCGAAAGTGATGTTGAGAATGGAGTAACACCAATAAAGACAAGACTGCTAAGAAAAAGTCAGAGCAGTGGCTCTGATACCATGTTAGAAATACTGAATAAGTGTATTATATTTCTCAAGTAATAAAATATACATGAGTGCCTTTTATATAGGAGACAGAGTGTGCAATACAAGTAAGTGTGATATACAAGTAAACAAGGTGGGCTTAAAACCCACATACCCTAATACACATTAACATTAATAATGATGAGAAAAGAGACTTGAGATTAATTTGTTGCAATTAATTATCTATTCAGAAAAATGAATATGCTGATGCAAGTTCATTGTAATATTGACGTCTTTGTTTTTCTTTTCTTTGCCGAATAATTAATTGCATATGGTCAACTTGCTCATTTTTAGTAAAACTTGTTGGTCATCTACTTAACATGCATTTGGAATAGATTATTAGATACTTCCGGAGTACTATAAATGCGTAATATCCCCTCTCACATGAATGGTGAGTTCCACCATAAATTTAATTAGTGAGATTTACTATTTATGTGAGAGGAGAAAGTACGCATTTATGATATTTCAGAAGTACAAAATGATTTTCCTCCTTCCACTACCTTTAGTCTTTAGAAGAAAAAAGGAAAAAAAAAAAAAAAAAAAGGAGAAGTAAAACATGATATTTGGGCTACTTTTATTGGTAATATGGAGTATCGAATAGTAGGGAGGATCAATACACTTTTTTTTTTTTTTGAGAAAAGAGGATCAATACACTTGATTCCACTATTGACATTGACCTTCGAATAAAAGAATGAGTGATGTTTATTTTACACCGTTTATGAATTCACGATTTTAGTGCCAAAAAAAAAAAAAAAAAATGTTTGTGTGTAATAAGCATTAAGCAACGTGTACTGCCGCTTATTTCTGTAACTCCGTGACCCAAAAACAACAATGTCCTACATTTAAGCCCATCATAAATTAATAAAAAAGAGAGAAACATCGACGAAAAAAAAGTAGTGATAGACCAAGACTGAAACCGAGAAATTTGCATCCACATTACAAGAAAACGAAATTACATTTCACATAAAGAAAAAGGACCCATGTTGGTTGTTGAATGAAGAATGGTCAATCAAAGTATTCAAACGTAAAAGACTAACCTCTATGGTAAAAGCAATGCTTGGAAGATTTTGGTAAGCATCAATATCATTTAAAAAGATGACTTTAAAGGCGGCTTTGTTGACTTCAGCCAAAGACTGTCGCAAGTCTAAAATCAAAAGTTGCTTTATGATCTGTACGGTTGCCCACCTTACAAATCTCATCATTTATTGAGGGAAAAAAATTCTCTCTTTTTTTTTATTTTATTTTTTTTTTATTTTATTTTTTTTTAAGTTAACGGACACTTTAGGGTATTAGTTTAATGGATATTTTTGAAAAATAGTAATTAACTTATTTAACAAATTTTTATATTTTCTATGAAAGTGGTATTAAGGGTCCGTTTAAATATAATTTAAAATTGAAAAATAATGTAGTAAAATAATTTTTAAATGTGTGAATAGTACCGTAAACAATGAGATTTGTGGGTGCATGGACCCACTAATGTGCTAAAAAGGGTTGAAAAGTCAAATATTATGGCTACTGTTCATGCACTGAACAGTAGCCGCCACAGTGAATTTGTCTCCTAAACGCGTGCCCAAAAAAAAGAAAAAAACAAAAGAAAAACGTCAAACGCAGACGCGCTGGCTTTTTTAGCCGAATCCAAACATAACCTAAAACTTTTCTAAAAATGTTAAGTAACAAATGCCTTAAAAGTATCCATTAATATGAATTTTTTTTAGCATAAAATATTTATATTTGGAATTTGATAATAGACATTAGTGTACCTTTTTATTTGTTAAGGTTGCATTAATTTTTCTAAAATACCCTTTTGCTTTTGTGGGATTAAGAAAAGTGAGTGACACTCCACTTGTCTAATAAAAGCATAGAAAAGTGATTATTATAGTAGGACCACAATGTTTTATTATCCAATGATCTAGGACACCTATTATAATTTGAGTACATTTACAGATCTAATCTAAATATTTGGAATAGAATTATTTAATGTCCATTTTCCATACGACTCTAAATTAATTGAGGTATTTATGAACCATTCAAGTTTGAATTGAAAGGAGGTTTGTATGTTCATTTATTTAACAAATATGTCAAGTTCAAGATTATGTTTAGGCTCAACTATTAAAAGGGCTAAATCAAGTTGTTTATGAATAAAAAATCATGATCATAATCATTTATTTAGCAAACAATCTAAGTTTAAACCCAAGTTTAGGTATGACTTTTAAACGAGTAAGTTTAAACATAATAATGTGTTTGCGAAAAAAACTTGTAAATATGTGGCTCAGTTTGGGTATATGTGTGTGTATAAAATAAACTTATATATATATATATATATATCTCTAAGCTTTAATTATTTAAATTTGTAAATAAGTTCATAAGATATTAAAATAATTATTTATAGTTTAACTGGGAGAGGAAATAATTAAAAAAATCATAATTGTGGTTAATAAGGAGACAAAGTGCCAATCGGCATGCTATGTCCTAGTTCGGTATACAGAGTGCCAAACAACACCCTATTCTATAATTTCTTATATATAATGTGGGGCGCAAATGATTTATGGGCCAGGTCCATCTACCCCGGGAGAGTCCAAAGGCCCAAGCCGAGGAGGGTTATGGCCCAAGTTCAACGAAATAGCCTTTGGGTACCGCCGAGGGTAGTTCAGTCCTCGGCAGACCCACAGTACCCCCAAAGGGAAGGGTAAAAACGGTATAGGACTGGAGCATGGAAGAAAGATCTAAAATATCCAGGAAAAGCTGCTGTTATTGTCATTTAATGTTCTGAACCCGACAGGGCCGCATTCTTTGGCTCTTACAACCACCCCCAACGACTTTGGGGGATGGACTGATGGGATAAGTATCAGCCATGTAAAGATTGACCCTACACGTGGATGAAGGATAATGAACATAGGTGAGTATAAAAGGAAAACTAAGTAACTTTGGGAAGGGGCTGGGAAAAAATGGCCAAAAACGAGAGCCTCCCAGCCCACCTCCAGGAGAAGTACTCTAGGGGTGACGATCGTTTAACCTTGTATGAACGCCATGAAAAACCCATCGCCTATCGATCAAGGCCTAGCCTTTCAAACCCACGCTCTACAAATGATATTGTTAGGGCCGTTTTACGTGCGAACCCGACACTGTTACGGTCCGCCACGAATCGTGACCCTACATATAACATATACCCTTTTATATTTTTTGAAGGATAATTCAAATCTTGTTTCCCTTAGCTGATTAGACTCTAAATATGATGTGATTGATCCTAAATGAAATTAAAGTCATTTAAATTATCCATAAAATTGTCTTTTCTTGAATATATATATAAATTCAATTGTTATACCAAGTGGAGCAAAAAGGATTCAAATCACTAAAACCATAGTACTAGATTGGCTTTTAATAGCACATTTAGGACCAATCAAACTAGGAAGGATTAACCCAAGTCATTCCAATTCAATTTAGAACCGAAATTTATCAATTATAAGTTGAGCTTTTGAACATTTATTTTTTATTTTGGAAAACAAGTATTTTTCCATTGGTTTCTGTGAGGGATTTCATAATTCGCTCCAATACCAATGGGTTTGGCCTGCGATCGAATGCTATAAAAGATTTGTGCCCCTTCATCCTTTACCAATTGGTCGTTGGATGGATTGATAAGGCACACGGTCTGACAGTTTCAATGATGACCAATTATAATTTAAATTTCTACTCAAGATCAAAGTTGGAGTTTTTGTATTATGCGAAATGAACATTTTTTTTTTTCCTTTTAGTTGCTTGTGTTGAAAATTGAATTTTCTCAAGATGCAAAGTGCAATATTTACAATGAGAGAGAGAGAGAGAGAGAGAGCAATACTAAACGGTGGTGTTGAGGAGGCATTAGAATGGCGTTAAGGGATATGGATGATAGTGATTGATTGAGTGAGAGAATCGAAAATCGAGCAAGAAGCTTAAGAAATGAGATTAGGATTTTAGATTTCAAAGAATTGGGGGGTATAATGGTGTGTAAAAGTCATGTGTACTTATTAGTCAATAGGGTTGAGTTTGATTGGTAAAATTTTCTTCTGCTTGACACCCGATTAATCATCTATTTTATCTTCTTCCAAAAACCAAACCCGATGCTCGATTGATAGCACGATTGAAACTGTCATTATCCTTTGACTATGACAGGTGGTTTGGGCTTGCCGAGTCTTTTTAACAATCCTAAGTGCATTGAATGGCACCTAGACACCATGAGTTAAATTAATTCAAAATACTTTTTTTTTTTTTTTGGTAAAAGTTATAATTTGTAATTACAGTAGGGTAGAGAGGTTTGAACTATGGACGTCTTTATTGAAAATATAAAAACTTCTAATTGAGTTATAAGAGTCTTGCGTCTTGGTAATTCAAAATGAAGTTTTGGTTTAGTAGAAAATCATAAATGAATCAAATAGCGATTGATTGGAAGTTTGGGAACTGGGAAAAGGGATGCTTAAAGGCCCAAAGTTTCATTTAATCAACAGCAATACAGAACAGATATATGAAATTAAGGGCTTGGACTCTGGCCCAGTTTGGGTGTCCAAAGTCCAAAGTCCAAAACGCCAACGATAAGGGAGAACCCAAAGAGCTCTGCTCTTCTCTGCTCTCCGAGGCCAGTGGCTGTGGATGGAGGTTCTCGCAAGCTCTTCTACTACTTTGTTATCTCCTCATTTCGCTATCTCTTATACCTACAAGAACCCTAACTTCACCGCCAAGGCAGCCACTCCACAGGTACTCATTTCAATCAAATCCAATTTCATAGTATTGCCTTTCCTTTTGTTTCTAAGAAAATGAAATATGGTTTTACTGATTTCTTATGTTTTATTTTGTTGCTGTGGCTTTTGTGGAGTTAATGTTGGAAAAAAAATGACGTGATTGGGTTTTGTTTGTTGGCTTAGTTATGCGAATTTCAAGCTTGGCTTAGATGAAGTTGTTTGCTGCTTGCTTGGATTTCGTCCAATTTGATTAATTTAAGCTTGGTTTTGGAATGAACCTATGAGACTTAAAAGCTTGAATGAATCAACAACCTGATAAAGTTTTTTTATCTTTATATTTTTGAATTGGTTGCGGAGAAATGTGGTGAATGCAATGTAATCTGATTCCAATTCAGCAGATTTGGCCAAGGGCCTTGTAGGTCTGTGGCATATCCTGCTCTCACAATTGCTCAAATCCCCCCACCCCTGTTGTTGTAACTAATGAATTATCAACAAAAGAATAAATTCCGCGGATTTGCTTGGTGGGGAGTCTGGCTTCTTGGATTTCTTTTATGTTATCTTGAGCTTACTGCTTTTAATTGAAACTGTTTCCTTCTTAATATGTGGATTTTGAAGAAAATGAGGACTTGTACGCATAAGCTTAACTGGTTTTTTTTTTTTTTTTTGGGGGGGGGGGGGTTGGGTGTGGCGTATGAAACAAAAATTTTGGCCTTATTACTAGACCCGGTTTACAACTTCAATTTTGTACTCACGGTGAGCCATGTTGCAAGAAAGATTACTTGTAACTGGATCATTACTACAATTTTAATGTATGGCACTGTATGCTTTTTGTTCCTATTAAATAAATCCATTCTGGCAGTCTCAACTTCCAATTTCCTTATACTGTACTTTGGTGAAAGGTCTCGGAAATTCAGTGTATCCTGAAAAATAGTGCTGTATGAATGTCTGCATGTGAGCATTTTGAATTGTAGTCAAGGGGCTATTTTACAATTTCAGTTGGACTCTTTCCAGGTGCTGCCATGGAAACCTTACCCCATTAGGATTGTAGAAGCTCAATTAAGGAGTCGCTTACTGTGTAAAAGGACAAATGCCAGAAACAAGCCAAGGAATTGTAGTAATACTGATGGAACTTCTAAACATTATTTCTTGCTTCAATCCATATCAAGGCTTCATATGAATTTATCTTCAAAGTGTGGCTTTTTTTCAATAAGTTATGGACGCTTCAAATTGAGGAGATACTCGGGCACTCTTCAAAAAGTGATAGACTGTTATGAAAAAATTAGGTGGCAAGTCTCTGTTCTTTCTGTCCATTTACTCGTTGGAGTGATGCTGGTCATGTCACTTTCTGTTTCTGTTAGTAAGAGTCCATCCTGTAAGTTTAATCTCTTATAATAATTTTCTGGGAAATTCCAAATATTGAAGAATTAGATATTTTTTACTTTATTTTTCATTGTAATACTTATAGTCATTGTTCAGGGGCCCTCACCGAAGAGAATCTCCTCTTCTTAGAGGCATGGAGAACAATTGATCGTGCATATGTTGACAAAACTTTTAATGGACAGAGTTGGTTTCGGTACAGAGAAAATGCACTGCGCAATGAACCAATGAACACACGAGAACAGACATGTATGGCTTGCATTATTTGTAATAATTTAATTATGGTGGTTTTCTGTGTTACCAGTGAGAAAGGGTTAATATGCCCAAATAATAGTCTAGTATTTATGTGGTAACCTGGAGTTATATACTGAATGTGTGGAAAGGATTCAGCAGTGGTTCCAGATGGGATAAATCATATTTTTATTGCATAGTCTTATGCCCATTTGCCTGATGTACTTTTATGATTAAACATAATGAGCATCTTGTTTGGATTTGAACCAATGATTCACTCACCATCTCTTTGTTATGGAGGTTGAATATGTGATATGCCTAGATGCCATTGATTTACCACCTCTTTAATGGTTTTTCAGATTACGATAAATCAATGTGCTGAACGTGTACAATAAACTTCTGCATGTCATGCCTCCTTTGATTTCTAAAAATGTTAGGACAGTTAATTTCTTGGAAAGCTTAGCTGCAGAAACTCTTCATTTAGGAATTTTAAAGATTGATTGAATAGACTGTTTTCTGGAGATCCCACCATGTCTTTGAATAGGCTATTGTTTCTTCTACCTCAACTTTAGGGCAATGTGAATTCAAATTCCATTGCTAATTCTACTTGTTGCAGTATGTGATTGTGTTAAATGTGTTGGAGAGAGAATGAATTTTCTAGAAGAAATATGATTGGGAATTTACCTTGTTTCGATACATAGATGGTTTTGTGATATGCTGCATTTGATTTTTTGTAATTCAATACGAGTAACTTTAAACCTGTTCTATCATTTCATTGCAATTACTTATTAGTTAAAATTAGTACTTCTTTCTTCCCTATGTACTTCCTTGCTAAATCCTAGTGGTGTATTTGCATTCAGATACGGCAATAAGGAAGATGCTTGCCACATTGGATGATCCTTTTACTCGGTTTCTAGAGCCTGAAAAGTTCAAGAGTTTGCGCGTATGATTCATGCCATCTTGGTATACTGCATCTTTGGCTTGCAAACAGAAACTCCTATATATTGAAGAAATGTATACTTAATGGATTAAATTATTTTTTAATTAATATCCTCAATTAGTTAGTTCTGACAATATCTGATGAAATTATACTAAGATAACATAACTACACAAGTATGTTACTAAATTGGAATATAGTGAAAGAAGTAATCTAACATATGTACGTGTTCGTTTTGTCTTTTCTGTTTATGTCCTCTTTATTTATGTGTTTTATGCCAAATTTATAATACTTTTTTTTTTCATTTCTGTATTTTATATATTTTGTGCCTTAAATTACTAGCTATGCTATACAAAATTTCGATACTGTCTACTTAAGTGGGTTTTAGATGCATATAAAAATTATCCCTAAAATCTGTTAATATATTCTTTGAAGGCAGTCTGGGACTCAAGGTGCTCTTACAGGTGTAGGCCTGTCAATTGGCTATCCCACACAATTTGATGGATCACCTGCAGGACTTGTTGTTATTTCAGCTGCTCCAGGAGGTCCTGCAAACAGGGCTGGAATTTTGTCTGGTGATGTTATTCTGGCAATTGATGATACAAGTACAGAAATGATGGGCATATATGACGCAGCAGAGCGGTTGCAGTGAGTTTCTTACATTGCCAACCTCTTAACCTGTCAAATATCTGCTATTTTTCTGATATAGTAAATGCAATAATGTTGTTGCATTGTAACTTATTGCTGAAGTCCCATTCTTCGGTTATCACACACTTACATGCACAAAAAGAGAAAAGAATATGCAGAATCTTGGATGGGCTTTTTTTTTGTGTGTGTGTGTGTGTGCGTGTGCGCGTGCTTTACTGTTTAGTTAGTTCTCCTTGATGTAGTTTGCAAATTGAATGTACCAGGAAGCAATTCAAAGTAGCCCAACTTTATGCCATGGTGTCTTTGATGGCGATATTGATAAATGTCCATAAGGTGCCTGAGTTTTAGCACTAGGAGTATTTTCCAAATGATATGAATCCCTCTTAACATTGTCGAGTTTATGCCACATCTCATATCATAATAAGCCTATAATTACAGAACAGATTATCCAATTCCCACTTTTTGCATAGAAAATAATGCATGTATTGTAGCCTTTATTGAATCTGTAAAGAATTAAGTTCCTTCAGTTTGTAATGAATTTGAATCATTAACCTTTTCTTGATTTTGAAGTATGCTTTCCTTTTGAGACGATTCCTGGTAATTTGCATACCAGAAGGCAAGACCGGGGTGGTCAGAGTTTAGCTCCGTGTTAAGCATACTAACGCATCTTGAGGAACTCTCATAGAAGAGTAAATTTTATTAGTAAGCTTGAAGTGGATGATGTGTGTGTGGATGGTGTGCTACACTTAGAAGAGAGAGAAGTGAAGGATGCAGCTGTACATTTCTATAAAGACCTAAATTTTGAGCCAGAATTCTGGAGACCCCGTGTGGAAAGATTATTGATGTTCACTATTGATGAGAATATTAGCAGATGGTTGGAGAGGCCATTTGAAAAAGAAGAAATTTTGGGCCTTTACATGGTATGGATGGTGATTAGGCACTAGGGCTGGACAGATTCACAATGGTGTTTTCCAAATGTTGTTGGGACACTGTAGAGGGGAATATTTTACACGAATTTGAGGAGTTCTACAACTACTGCAAATTTAAGAAGTCATGATATGGATGGGGAGAAGTTGGCTGGATGGATTTACATTGATGTTTTTCAAACATTGTTGAGACACTATAGAGGGGTATATTTTACAAGCATTTGAGAAGTTCTATAACTACTGCAAAATTAAGAAGTCATTAAAAGTCTCATTTATTGCTTTAATTCCAATTATATATATATACACACATATTTGATTCCTAAGAAGACCATGGAATATAAGGGATTTTCGTCCTATTAGTTTGGTTGGGAGTGTGTATAAATCACTTGTGGAGGTACTTGCTAACCATTTAAAGAAAGTGGTTGGAGACCTTGTATCATCCTCCCAAAATGCCTATGTTGGAGGTAGGCAAATTTTTGATTATGTGCTTATGGCTAATGAACGGTTGGATAGCCGTATATGGAGTGGTGTACATGGAATTATTTGCAAGTTAGATATTGAAAAGTCGTATGACCATGTGAATTGGGAGTGTTTACTTTCCCATTTTTAAGGTTTGGGTTTGGAGATAAGTGAAGAACTGGATCTAATTCTATATATTAACTGTTCATTTTTCATTATAATCAATGGCATTATAACAAGTTTTTTGGCAGCTCAAGAAAATTGAGACGAGTTGATCCTGGGTTGTATTTTGAAAGTGGAGAAACTGGGTTTTGAATCTTACATCAATTTGGGTTGTTAGTTGGGTTCATTGCCTATGAATTACATGGGACTTACACTAGGCTCTTCCTCTAAGGCTCGGAATGTTTAGAATACGATGATTGAAAAGGCAGAGAGAAGGCTTGTGGGATGAAAAAAGTTGTACTTATTCAAGGGAGGAAGAATAACTCTAATTAAGAGTATATTATCTTCGCTCCCTCCTCTACTTCTTTGTTTACAATGCCCATTCATATCTCCAATAGGTTGGAAAATCTCCAAAGAGACTTTTTTGAGGGGAGGAATGAGTGATTCAACTAAGTTTCATTTAGTCAATTGAGGTATAACGTACTCTTTGGAGAAAGAGGGCATGTTAGGTATCTGAATATGAAGCACCTTTAATTGAGCCCTCTCAGGGAAATGGCATTGGAGATTTGGAAAAAGGGAGCAACTGTAGAGAAGGATATTCTGAGGATATTTAGTATGGGTTTTTTTACTCATTTAGAAGTGGTAAAAGAAAAGGGAAGTGTATTATTAAAGGTTATGCTACTATAAAATTGGGACAGCTAAAACATAGAAGGATATTCTGAGTGTTAATGGTAACACCTGTTGGATCAGATCTTAGAGCCTAGGTTTTTTTTTGGATAGGTAAATAGTGGGGGAGGGTGGAAGTGGGGTTCGAATCACAAACATTGGACACCACAAAGGATGTCATTACCATTGGGCTATCACTTGTACCTTAGCCTAGGTTTGATAATATAACCATATAATCAATTCCAAAATGGAATGATTCTCACTACACACAAGCGAAAAGCCCAAGGCTAGAGGACAGCTACCATGTGTAAGTGTATGATGTAGCCACTTCACAACTAAGTGATTATTGATCTGGCAACTGACCTGAGCTTGTTTTAAGTGAACAGTTTCATGATGATTATACTTTACATCTGATTTAATAGAAATCTTTTAGCAGCACATTTTTATTTTCAGCCTGGTTTTCACCCTTTCATTTCTTCTCTAGTTTGCTTAAACTTTTTAATTAAATTGCAGGGGACCTGAAGGAAGTTCAGTGGAATTGACCATTCGTAGTGGACCCGAAATAAAGCATGTAGCTTTGATGTGAGCTCTCTCTCTCTCTCTTTCTCTCTCCCCAGAGTGCATGAATTTAAAAATGACTGAGGGAAACTTTATTCCAATTTTGCTAGCAGTGAAATTGCCAATGAGCTGTGGTTCAAATGACACCTCCTCTCCTTGTAAGAGGAAGGTGGAGGCCTGGAGGATTCAAGACCCACCGAATTCTTGTGTAATTACCAAAAAATAAAAAAATGATGGGAAATTAACTTTGGATATCCCAGGATAGTTTTGAGCAAGTATATTTATGCTTTATTGCATTAAGCTTAGTCACTTTGATATGAATATTTGTATCATTATTAAATTACAAAGGTTTGACAAAAACCTCCCCAACCCTTGGCTGCCTGAGCTACAGCTGTGGTGGTGAGCTTAGTTCTCATTTGAGCTGGAAAAAAATCAACACTTTTCTTTGTGCATTTTTTATTTTACTTAAAAATTTATTAATTCACCAACTACTGCCTTCCAGGCGAGAGAAAGTTTCACTAAATCCAGTTAAGTCACGACTATGCCAAGTGCCTGGTTCAGGGAGGGGTTCCCGTAGGATTGGTTATATCAAATTAACTTCGTTCAACCAAAATGCATCTGGTAAGTAGAACTACTTGTTATCCAAATTTCCTCTCCAATCAGATTTTAATCTGATAAGTTGGAACAAGTATATCTTCATGCTCTCATATATATATATATATATATATTTTTTTTTATTTATATTCATGCATAAGAGCTTAGTTTCTTAATTTCTTGTGTTGTACTGAAACGGTCAACCTTTGTCTTGTATATTTGTTAAGAATAAGACATTTATTTTTTGATAGGTAAGGCAAATGAGACAGTAATATTTTTATCTTATGTAGTTAAGCGTAACTGAAATGGTCAAAATTCCTTATAGTTATTCTTCATTACCTTATTTGATACTTGTATTCATTTTATATTTCAAATATAAATTTCTGCAATTTATCTTGAAAGCTTTTATCCCTTCTAGGTGCTGTCAAGGAAGCAATTGATACATTAAGGAGTAACAGTGTTAATGCCTTTGTGTTGGACCTTCGAGATAATAGGTGATTATCTTTCAATTCACTCCATTCTTTACTTCGCCCTTTGAAAGGCTTTCTTAAAGCTTAAATTTGGTGCAGTGGTGGTCTTTTCCCAGAAGGAATTGAGATTGCGAAGATTTGGTAAGCTACAATGGTAAACAATTTACATTTATATTGCATGCATTCAGTTTGCCTATTCTGGTGCCCTTATACCGGTCAATTGGTATTATTTTGCTGATGGAGGAAAAGAATGATGAAAAGTTTGGCTCCACCATTAACTAGTGCTTCCTGATAATTGCATGCGTTTCTCATTTAGACAAACACGCATGTATTGATTTGAAACATTTGAGTTGTAATGTATGTGCCCAAACAAATTGGATGTTTCGTGCACTTTCTGCTGCCCTGGCTTGTGTAAAATCATCCAACAGGTAAAATTTCCATGATTTTTATGATGCAATTTTATATTTTTACTTGGTTAAATACTTCTTTTTTCATAATTAATTCTTTTTCTCCTTGAGTCTACTAGATACCTTTCTAGTTACTAATTAGTGGTATGCTTTACTTGTTTAAAAGATTTGGGAAGTGATTATTTTTCTTTAAAGTTCACACATTGGGGCATTACTGTACTGCAATTATATCTTTAGGAGCACCTGTTGCTATCTTGTTCGTAGTCTTTAATAAACTAAGCTGGTATTTCATTTTATGTGATCCAATGTATGCAGCACAAGTTCTCATTTGTCTACTTCCATTCAGGTTGGACAAAGGTATCATTGTGTATATTTGTGATGGTCGTGGTGTTCGAGATATCTATGACACAGATGGGAGCAATGCAATAGCTGCTTCAGAACCCCTTGCTGTGCTGGTATACTTTTGTATATTCTATAATACAACTTTGTCATGATCATCCGTAATATTTGAGAGACATATTTGCAAATGTCTGCGCTATAGATTTATGGAATTACAGAATCATTATGCTGACAATTGTGTATTTAGGTTGTTCATTCTCAGTATCTTCTCTCTCAATGTTTAGTCTTGAACTAATTGTTCTTGTTTCTTTTCTTTCTTGCTATTTCTAATTTCTAATATATTGTCTTATAAAGATGGAACCTTTCTGACAGTTGCTATCCAAAGTAACTACAAAACTTCCTCTATATTTCCATGTTTGTTTAATCAAATTATAGGATTTTTTCTGGTCCTAATTTCCATTTTTCCATTGTTATCATATGCATGTGTGGTGGTGGAACTTTATCTTCTAAGATCATAATTGTTCTTATGGTGAAAAATTGATGACAATATCCTTTACTGAATTTCCATTAGGTTAACAAAGGAACTGCTAGTGCAAGTGAAATTTTAGCTGGTGCCTTGAAAGACAATAAACGTGCTGTGCTGTTTGGAGAACCCACATATGGGAAAGGGTAATGACTTTTACTTAAAGCACAATCATTAAATCATTTATTCCTGACATGAGCTACCCATCCCAATTGCAGCAAGATTCAGTCAGTTTTTGAGCTATCGGATGGCTCTGGCTTGGCTGTTACAGTTGCTCGATATGAGACACCTGCTCACACAGATATTGATAAGGTCAGTTAGTGATTCTCTCTCTCTCTCACACATCTATTGTTCCTAATCCTACTTCCTTCACCTTGACTCCCGAAACAGGTTGGTGTAATTCCTGACCATCCTCTACCCACAACATTTCCCAAGGATGAGGAGGGTTTTTGTAGCTGCCTCCAGGACCCTGCATCTACTTGCTATATGAATAGAGTCCAGCTATTTGCAAGATGACAGACTATTGTGGTGTTAGCAATGCTTTTAAGAGAACTGCAGAATTCTTTATGAAATGTAGTTTTAGAATTATTTAGGAACTTCATTCAATTATCAAGTGTAAATTTAGCACAGCAACAACAGCCTGATTAAGCTGTAAAGAGTTGTTTATTTTATTTATTTATTTATTTTAATTTTTTTAAGGCAATATTTGATTCATGATAGTCAGAGGGACCAAAAAAAATGAAACCCCTTGTCATGGAGAAATTTTCTCGCCATGGCAAAGTGCAGTCCAAGGGCAGCGTAAATGACAATTTCCCAGTGGCCTCGAGAATGCATCAAGCAATTGATAATGGTGCATACATTGTCCATTTGTCCTGTTTAAGAGTACCTTCCCTAAAAGAAATGAGTTCCAACAGGGAGGCATTGTTGATTCATAGTAAATGGAATCTTTGTTATAGGAAATTTCCAATCACGTATGCAGGAGAATTTTCAAACTGGATGAACTCAGCAGAACCAGCCTTTTTTTTAGTTGAAATTCGATTGGACAGGGTTAGTCTGGATGGGTTTTGGAGGGCCTTTTCCACTTATCTCTCAATCTTACTTCCATATTCGAAAGATAAGATTATAAATTAAATTCAAAAAATGCCACAAAAAGTATAAGTCATGCTGCCAAGGGGGAAAAAAAGACAAAAAGGTCTTCGGAGTAGGATAAATATATCGGTTCTATAGCAATATATGAAAAACCTTGATCAATATCGCCTTTTCTTTGTGTTCTGCACCATGTATTCTGAGGAACAAAGGAATTGACCCGAGCATGTCATCAAATAACCATCACTAGGATGTTTATATACGCAGATTGCTCCCATGATTTTTTTCCCCCCTCCAATTTGGCTTAACTGATTCAACTTGAAGGAAAGATGATCAAGTAAGAATAAGAACCCATTGCCCCTTAAATACAGTGATTCAGTCTCAGTCCTTGCAGGCAAAACCAATCAAATTCATGCTCTAAATTCGAGCTTGCTTGGTGGTCATCAGTATAATATCTTGGTCCAAGAACCCAAAAATGGGAAAACAGCAATCAACAATCTCAAGAGCAGAGGTGTGTCACTTTTTCTAACCTTGCGGCTCAACTTTCCGTTATCTGTCGGTGTCTTTCGTGACCCACCAGTTTTTCGAGATGCTCTCCATGCAGATCGAGATCTATCTAGATCATCCCAACCACCGAACTTTGGTGCATCTCCACCACCATTAGAAGCTGACCCATCATTGCCAACTATCCACGATTGGTATCCCACCTTTCCCTTTCTGGTTTCCTGGCTTTCACCTTGTTCTTCTGCCCCCATTTCAACACTACTTGCAGTGCTGGCAGCTGGTTTCCTCCTCATCCTGGACCTGCGTTTTGTCTTGCTTTGTGTCTTTCCCCACAACTTATCAAATGCGAAAGAAAGAGCTGACTGTCCAAGGGGGAGTGCCAATGCCATAAGAAAAGCTTTTGGGCCTGTAGCTAGCAGCCAGGATGCAATAATTGCTGGAAGTGCCCAGCCATAGGATGTAAACACCTGCACTGACCAAAAAGCAAACATATTGAAATGTTTTAGACCTTAGACAAAGTCAATCCTGAATTATGAATGAACCAACACAGATTTTGTTCGAGTGAAAAATTCATTTCTTAGAAAAGATTATTGCAGGGTGCATATCTGACCTGGGACTAAAAATTATGTAAATGAAGTGTTTCATCATAAATCTTTGTTAGAGAGTTCATTATATCAAAATGCTTCTATACCGAAAAGCAATGATATCACATAATTCCCTCGAGGAGAATAACTTGCATAAATAATATAAATTAAAAACGAGAAGTTCGAGAAATTGGGCAAAAAAGTTAGAACATCATTTCAAATAAGGGGGGACTCATTATTGCCTTGCATTGCTAGTGCCCTCAACAATAATTGCAGTGATCAAATATATGGCCATAAACAGACATACATAACAAGCATAGTCATTTTAAAAATTTTTAGCTCATTTCAGTAACCCAAAGTTTGTCCCAGAATGTTCTTAATCATTGTCCCAACGTTCTTCCCTTAAAAGACTTACTAGACTTACATGTTTTGCAACTCAAAGAGGTATTCAATATTAATGCATATAGAGAATCAATACATAATGAATCCAAAGCCATCTACCAAAATTATAGAAAAGTAAATAACAAACAAAAATCGACCCACTCATTTTTTTTAAGACAACAAAATCAGCTAGAGAAGGTAAAGCTTAATTTTGCTCAAATATCAAAATCCAAAGAAGCCCATCTCCTCAAGCTAGTGTAAGAAGTAACAATAAAAAATGGGTTGAATTGAATATACCTTAAAAATCCAGAAACTATCAATGACTTCCTCGAATATTCCACCAGGACCTTCCTCCGTCTCCGGTGAGTAAGAAGAGTCATCAGACCACCAACGCCTTTTCTTCTTCTTCTTCTTATTCCACCTACCTCCGAAGCCAAATTCAGAGCCTTCGTCTTCATCTTCATCCTCTTCTTCTTCAACTTGAGTTTCGACGTTGGAGTCCCAGCGACGGTAGTAGACAGAGGTGCAGGAGCGGCGAAAAGGAGAGGAAAGGTGATGAGGAAAAGAGGATTTGGGTGGATGAGGTTGTCGATGACGATGAGGAGTAGAGATGAAGCAGGGTGGCTGTGTGAGGATGAGGAGTTTGGTCTCCATTTCGCCACGTCTTACTTCCTTCTCCTCCATTCAACTTTGATTTCCATCATCTTTGGAGGTTTTGGAGTTCGTATCAAAGAGTTTGGGTTTCCGGAAATAAATAATATGAATATTTAGATAAATGTTATTTTCAAAACATTTCCATAATATTTTCACAATAAATTTTAGTTATTAGGTTGTTTTTATTTTTAATTTGAATTCATTACTAAAATTACTTTTTTGTCTATCAAAAGCAACAATAAGTAACAACACATTACATTGGATTTGTTTTAAAAGTATTGTGGATATAGTATTTCTCTTAAATTAATGAATTCTATTTTAAAAGTCTGGCTAAATAATACTTTTTAGGACATTTATTAATATACTATTTTAAGGAAGTTTTAATACTATTTTAACGAGAAATATAAAAAGTTATAAAAAAATTTAGTTGTTTATCTTTTTATTTTTTTTTCCCATAAAAAGTTTCTAAAAATATTTCATAAACTATACATTTATGCCATCTGTTAACTTTTTCTTTTTTTATTTTTATTTGTAGATGATGTGGCCAAAATACAAACAAAACTTTTTTTTGAACTTGTCACTTAAAAAAAAGTACAAATTAAAAAAAAAATGACATGTCACAAACTTGGAGGATGGAATGGTACTATAGTGAAAGGTTGGGATGCTAAGGGTAGAGCTAAGATTTTGAGTGAGAAGAGGCAAGATACACTCATATCCATGTACGTTTTTTATTTTATTTTTTAAATTTTTTATCCCAAGCTTCTATGAGAAATTTCATTAAACACTTAGGGTCCGTTTGAGATCTGCTTATTTTGCTGACATTGAAAACTTTTTGCTGAAAATACTATAGATAAATATAAAAGTTAGTTGAAATAGTATAGTGAGACCCATGAATAGTACTAAAAAGTTTAGTGGGACTCATGAATAGTAACAAAAATAAGTTGAATAGTAAAATAAGTTGGCAAAAATAATCTGAATAGTAAAATAAGTTGGCAAAAATAAGCTAAATAGTAAAATAAACTGTAATTATCCTATGCTAATGTTTTGAGATAAATTTCATAAATCATTTAGAACCCAGACAGAAACCAACAAAAAGAATCAAACTTTAATGAAAACTAGTGGAGGGCCCGTGCGATGCGCGGATAATGTTATAAGCTATTATATAAGAATGTTATGTAGAATATGGAACATATGTTAAAGTAATAACATGAACATATTTTTATCTACTAAAAAAATAATTGCTGTTAAAATTTCAATTAGAATTATACCAATGACATTTGCTAATTAGTTTCATGTTGCATCAATAGAATTTTTCATTTAACATAACATTTATCCACGACTCCACAAATTGTAGATGACTTCAATAAAACAAAACTCACTTGAAGTTAAATAGGGGCACCATCAACCATTGCAAAAAAATTGGGTTTAGGCGGCATTTGTAACGTAACATATATCTTTAGCTCCACAAATTACAAATAACTTCAATAAAACAAAAAAAGGAAGTAACAACTCACTTTTAGTTAAAATGGGGGCAGCACTAAATGTCACTAAACAAAATAGAAATTTTTTTTGTTTGACTTAGGAAAATACTAATTGCATATGGCACTCCTCTTGCTTAAATTTTTTCTACAAACAAAACTAACGTTGTGTGCTTTCAAAGAAACTAACTATCACAACTTGATATAAAAGGAAATCAGAAACTTTTTTTTTTTTTGAGAATCCAAACTCGTTAACATTTTATTAAGATATAGGAAAATCAGTAGATACAAAACGATAAATATTTGGTGGAACATCCTCCATCCAAATTAAAACAGGAAAAGAAAGCCTCGCTCTCTGCGCTAAGGCATGGACCACGGTGTTTCCTTGCCTCCTAACATGAGAGAAGGATTTGGTTCGTAACAAACCACTAATAGACTCAATGTTTTTTACAATGTGACTGATACTAGGGATTGAGCAATTTCCATCAGCAAGTGCTTTAACAACCGTTTCTGCGTCTCCTTCAAAAATGGAATGCGCAAACCCCAGCTCAAGCACGAACTGAATTGCTCTGCGTGCTGCCAGAACTTCCAATATCTTTGAGGATGTTGGTTTGGGTATATTTTTTGCTAAAGCCACCATGAGCTGCCCCCTATTATTTCGGACAACCACCCCTATTCCTGCTTGGTCTGATTCAACAAACAAAGCATCGTCAAAATTTGCCTTCACTACCGCTCCTTCTGGTGGTTTCCATTTGATGCTTCGCTACATCGACGCCTTCATACCAGATCGGGAATGGCATTGAAAATCCCTCAGCAGTGAAGCGGCACTCTCCAGAAATTTACCCAGTGGTATACTTGGTTCATTACACCTCACCTTGTTCCTTCGGCCCCAAATGAACCAAGCTATTGTAGCAAACAACACCAATTGATTTGCATGCTTGCCAACTAGAGCCACCAGGTCTGTGACCTGCGATATACTTGGGTGGTCTTTTAAAATCCATCCAAAAACCTTTTCCCATACCATGCGTAGCTGAGTGCACTCCCATAACGCGTGCAACGTATTTTCATTTTCAGTACCACAGTGTGGGCATGTCGGATCTTCCAGCACTTTCCTCCGAAGTAAATTGCATCTTGTGGGCAAAGCTTTGGAGCACGCACGCCATAGAAAAATTTTAATCTTATTCGGTACCTTCATCTTCCAAAGGCGCCTCCAAAAAACTCTCTTGCTTGTCATATCCGACCCTAATGCTCTGTTCTGAGTGTCCAGCTCATAAAGTAATTGATATCTGGATTTTACTGAATGAACTCCGTCCCTGCATCTTGGCCAAACAATGCAGTCAGCCTGGTTAGTGATACATAAAAATCAAAAACCTTGATATCAAAGTCATGTACCTCACAATCTTTGTCTGAGACCCCAACATCACTATTCACATCCAATGGAGCAATATCCCTCTACTAGTGAACAACAAGATTTTTTTTTTTTTCAAAATAACACTGATTTTCAAACAATTTTGTTAGTTTGCATGTTTTCAAAACAATTTAGGAAACTAACATCTTGAGTGCAATAAACTCGATTTCGGTGTCTAAATCGAGTACAATGAACTCGATTTCAACATAGAACTCGATCTTATTGGATTCGATTTCGTTGAAATTTCAAAGGAATTCTTACCTTCAACAAACTCGGGCAAAACTCAACTCCAGCAAAACCTAGGTCTGATCCAATCCGAGCAAAACCTAGGTGAGCTTTGGTGTCCTCATAGTTTCGATCCGATCCCAGCAACTCCAGCAAAACCTGTCCGATCTGATCTAAGCAAAACCTTAGGTAGGTCTTGGGTTTGTTGATTTCGTTGTTTTTCTTTGGTTGTTGTGTTTGATTGTTGGAGAAGAAGAGTTTTGGAAATGGGTTGTTGTGTTTGATTGTTTGAGAAGAAGATTTTTTGGTTTTTCTCTTCGTTGTTTTTGTTTTTGTTGTGAGTACAAAAATCGAGTATGTAAGGCTCGATTTCAATTTGCCAGAAAACGAGTCTGGTGGACTCGATTTTAGCATTCCAAAATTGAGTTTGTTACACTAGAGATGTTAGTTTCCTATATAGTTTTGAAAACGTGTTAACTAACGAAATTGTTTGAAAATCAGTGTTATTTTGAAAAAAAACCCTGAACAGCAAACACAAACATCAAAACACATCAAATTGTGCCCTCAACTAAAACAATAGTACCTATACAAAATAATTTCGACATTAAGTCCATAACATCGACAAAAAAAAAAAAAAAAAAAAAAAAAAATCAAAGAGCTTTAAAAAAATCCATGCATTCTACTTTCATGGCTTCCATTACTACTTAGAACCAACTTAGCTTCTTCCTCAGTGAGACTTTGTTCCATGTGGAGATTTATATATCAGTAAAGTAAAATCACAAAAGTTAAAGGGTAATTTCATCCTATTATTCATTTCTATTAGGGGCTGGCCAAATGAAATAGGAGGAATGTTATCAAAATCAAATTCTAAAAAAAGAAGAAAAAAAAAAGAGCAAAACACTTAGGCATTTTAACAAACAGTTTGCGTGCAAATACCCATTTGATATTCAAGTAGACAACATAACTATTTAAATAATAAAATGGAGTGAGGAAAATAGAAGGCAAAAAATACCTTGAGTTTAGCAAAGAAGGAATGAAGTTTGAATCTGATACACAGCTATCAGAGGAAGATGTAAGCTTCAAAGCAGATTGGTATCGATGGAAGAAGCAAAGGCAAAGTGAGAGAATAAAATCAGAGGTATATAAATATAATGGCATTTGGGTTATTCTTAAAAAAAAAAATACACCGGTTCACTTTTCTTTGTCCAGTGAGCTATAGGACTATAACAAGTTTTTATAACATGATACAATGGGAGAAACTCTTTGATTTCAGAAAAAATAAATAAATTAGTAGTGGAAGAGTCCAATACTGAAGTCTAAAAGACTAAAAACGTTGATATCTTTTAATCTTCAGAATTGATTGACTTAGCCAATCAATACATTGAGATTATAAATCTTAGTTTTGAAATGAGCTAAACGTGGGAACAATCAATTACCATCATCTAAACGTGGGGACAATCAATAGAGTTACACTTGGGCTTGTAATTTGCTCTAATTTGTCATCTTAAGCTTCTTGCCTTTAATGAAGTTTAAAACGCCAGCCTATGGGTCTGTTTGGATAAAATTTATTTTACTAAAACTGAAAACTGAAAACACTGTAGCAAAATAATTTTTAAATGTGTGAATAGTGTTGTGAGACCTATTTTTAATGAAAAAGTTGATAAAAAGTGGAGTTTGTGGGACCCGTGAACAGTGCACAAGTACACGATTCATAGAAGACCGGGTCAACAGTTGCGGCTGAAAAGGAAAAAAAAAAAAAAAGAGAGAAAAAATGCAGATGCAGCACTTTTAAGTGCTATCCAAACGAACACTATGCTTTGAAGTATAGTAGGAAGAGTAGGAAGAAAGTTAATGATTAGGCCAAATGCAAAATCAGAGTGCCACATGTGGCAGAACCTCATGCTCCCCCGCAAGAGGTCTCTGCTTTTATATATATTGATGATTTGAATAAAGAAAGTGTACTTTTTGCGAAAGCATGGAAGTATTGAAGAAAAAATGGATGTATGTGTGTGTGTGATAGAATCTTCAAAATCCCAAATTTGCAAAAATCCGTTTGGTAAAGATTATTTTTGCCAACTTATTTTACCATTCATGGGTCCCACTGTACTTTTTGATACTATTCATTGGTTCCATTATATTATTTCAGCTAACTTTTACCTTTATCTACAGTACTTTCATTAAAAAATTTTCAATTTCAGCAAAATAAGTAGATCCCAAACAGACCCTTAAGCTGCAATTATCCTATGCTAATGCTTTGAGATAAATTTCATAAATCATTTAGAACCCAGACAAAAACTTGTAAAAAGAATCAAACTTTAATGAAAATTTGAATAAGAAAAGTGTACTTTTTGTGAAAGTATGGAAGTATTGGGAAAAAAAAAAATGATGTGTGTGTGTGTGTGTGTGATAGAATCTTCAAAATCCCAAATTTGCTAAAAAAAAGATGAGAAAGGGAGATCAAATACATTGTAATAGTACATACCAGGAGGATTTATATTTGTAATTTCCTCAATCATCGTATTGGTCTCTATATTTTGTTGTTGTTGTTACCACCTGAGCAATAGTGTGATTTTGTGTTGTTATTTGAGCTATTTTTTGGTTTTAAGTTAGTTATTTGGGGCCCAAGTTTAAATTTTTTAGGACCCAAATTCAAAACCAAGCTTTATACATATTATGTTTTGCTTTTTCTCATAGGTCCAAGCATAGCTCCGTCCTTGCATACTGATAATAGCTTAAATGTACAATATTATCTTAGTTTTGAAAGGCATTATAACATCTATTTTGTGTTTATTTCCATACTTACACGTAAATATGAGAGTTTGCAAGTTTCTCTAAAATATACTCCTTATGTGTATTTTTCTTTTGTAGGAGATTAAAACCAATGAGCTAAGTATGCAGACATGAAGCCAAGAGAATCCAAGGGTGAAGATCAATTGAGAAGTGGCTTTTAAAGAATTTAATGAGTAAAAGATGTGTGGAAACATAAAAGAAAAGAGAGAAATTTGTTTTGAGCCACAGATGGAAAAAATCCTGGCATGGAAATATTCATACCAATTTTGGTATTTTGGCCATATCTTTTTACTCTGATATCTGATTGACTTGATTCTTGTGGCCACGAAAATTGGACTTAAAGATCTAAAACTTTTTAGTTTACCAAAACTTTAGAATCTGCCGTATTCAAGGCCAAGACTGACCTGGAAGTTGACTTGCTGTTGAAAAACAGGAATTGACATTTTATATTTTCCTTTTTGGGAAGCATGTATTTTAGGGTTTTGAATATTATAAATATTAAAGTGATACAAGGGAAGCCACATTTTTGGGCTGCTGGAAAACCTTATTTTTCATCAAGTTGTGAGATTTTTTTATTCTCTATTAAAGTTTAAGAACCTAAGCTAGGGTTAGGGGTGAATCTCCAATGTTGTGAGTTGTCCACTATTCAATCCAAGCATGTTTTTCACGTTTTGATAATTGTAATAAATTGTTCTCTTTTTCATAATTGTTTTGCTAGATTGGTATTTAATTTCTAATTAATTCATAAGTATATTCTTGAATCTTCTTATTGTTAGAATATGATTTAATAATCTCTCTAGTAAAATGTGGTAATTTTGTTAGATATTACTTTAGCCATAGTATTGCCTCTAGGGTATGTGATGTTCTTGAGTTTTTCTAGAAAAGTTATTATTTTCTAGACTAAATTGTTGGAACAATTGATGAATATAATCAACCAAAGAGAGTTTTATTAATAAAGCTCATTTCTAAATCTTCCAATTCTAGTTTATGTGTTTACTTTCTCAATTGTGTACTAAATTGGATTGGTAGTGGATGCTTAACAATATTGGTGTTTAATTATTGAATTTACCAAACTTTATTTTCCTAGGTTTCAATCATATTTTTCTACATATTATTGGTGCTTTTGATGTGTTCTTGTTTTCCTTTTCTCGGTGGAATGTCAACCTTAGCTACATTACAGTTTTCATTACAAAATTGGATGACACTACACAACAAAATTTTATTTCCAATGAAATAATGATATGTCATTATTTCATTAGAACTAAAATTGATCACTTTAAATTATTTATGGACTAAAACCAATTACTTTAAGGTTCATCAAAATAAGTTTTTGAGTTGAAAATAACATTTAAAAAAAAGTACAGTAAAAAAAAAAAAAACTATTAATTACTAGCCTCATCACACTCGCTTTGTGCGTGCGATGAGACTTTTTTTTTTTTTTTGTTTAGACTCTTTAGAGTCATAATTTTTTATTCATAATCAAATTTTCTATAACACATTTCATATAATTCATGCGTAGTTGAAAAGGTACAATACACAAGATAATTCAATTGAGAAAGTAGTATATAATTTTGTTCAAAAGCTTACCAAATTTTACAGAAAATGCTTGACCATTGAAAAAAAATTCAATATATGATACAGAGAGTGCGGAAGAACTGAAAGAATATTGTAAGTTTGCAGTTTGAGGGATGTTATTAGAATTTTTCCTTACGCATTCCACAATGTTGAGAAGGGAAAGAGAGGAAGAAATGAAAATGGAAGTTTTCTTTGGGGCAAATTGTTGTATATATAGGTATATATATGGATAGGTTGTAATAACGATGTTCAAGTTTAGAGAGTATTGTTTCATAAAGTAAAAATTCAAGTTTTGGAATTTTCTAAGTGAAAATTTAAAATTTAGTATTTTCAACCAGTTGAAGCTTTGGCTCGATCGATTGAAATAGTAAGAAAATAATCTTGGAGTCTTTGGATGATTTGATCACTATTTGATTGATTGAAAAGAGCATTCAATCGAACGAAAGGAACTCTCGACCGATCGAAACTTATAAAACTAAATTTTCTATAGAATTTTCTTGTAACTGTTCTGAATGTTTGAAGAGGTATCAAGCTTTGTGAATGGTTTTATGAAACATTTTGACTCTCCATACGTGCCTTTTGATGAAATATAACCCTATGGGTATAAATAGAGATTTATGTTCACTTGAAAAACAACTGACTCCACAAAATAGTAAGTTAGAGAAAAACACAAGAAATCTTGTGGTTATTTTCCAGAATTGCTATCTGTAGAACCCAACAACTTGGTTGTATCATGAGGATAAATTTGCGATAATCATTTAGTAACAAGAGTGTGGGGGCAAATATTGTCTAAAGATAACAATTTTGTGCCTCCAAGTTATCTATTTCTGTTTGTCTTTTGTGTTATCCTTATTCTTCCTTTATTATTTTGTGTATTATTCACAACACAAATTACAACTTATCTACCTATAGTTTGGCCAAAATTTAAGCTACCTATTTATGGTTTGAAATTTGACACTTTACACATCTGAAATTTGACCAAAATTCAAGTTGCCTACCTATGGTTTGAAATCTCACGATACAAGTATTCTGCTGGATTCTTTTTTATCTTATTTGATCTTGTATTTTTATGTTTTTGGAGAATAGAGACATAAAAGTAGAGCAAAATTACATATTTAGCAATTTTTTAACAGATGTGGATTACAGAATTCTAATTAAGTTAGCCTCAAGGGGCTAAAGTATCAAATTTCAAACTACAGATAGATAATTTAAATTTTGGCCAAACCATAAATGAGTAAGTTGTAATTTACCATTTAAAAAAATTTTTTTTTTTTAAGAAGTTGAAATTGATTTCTACGTGAGTTTTATTATTATTTTTTAACGTGTGGCATTTTTTTTTTTTTTTTTTTAAATAGAAGGTGGAGTACGAAACTTTTTGTGATAAAGGTTGGGTCACTTGGGTAGGATTGTAACCTTGTAAGAACGTATGGAATTTTTTTTTTGAGTGAGACTGGTGTACTAAACTTTTAAATAAAACGACACGCCGTCAAACAATACGCCTTTTAAAAAAAAGAAAAAGAAAAAGAAATTTGAGTGAACTCACCCTCATTATATAAAGCTTTGCAATAATTCCTCTAGAACCTACAGAAGCGAGAGATATTTTATCAGAAAACCGAATTAGCAAAGCCCTAGAAGGAGATGAGAGCAATGCCGATGGACTTCTTCGCGGACATGGACGACCAGCCTTCGACTATGGCCATGGACGTGGACGACGTTGATCCACTCGAGATCTTCGGTGAGGGCGTCATCTCCATGGACAGCAAGCTCGCCGATGCCGATTTCTACAACGCATTCGAAGACGACTTCGATGACTCTGACATCAATTGAACCCCTCTTCGTCTTCATCTTCATCTTCATCTTTATCATCATGATTTATGAATGTTTCTTCTTTTCTAGGCTTTGTTTTAAAATCTTTTTATTTCTCTGTGATGAAACTATGTGTCTGCCGCTTTAATTCAATATATGAATATCTGTAGATATCTAGTTTCGACCTTGTTGAATCTTTAAATATTTTTGCCATGTTCTTGAATTGTGGTGATTTTTATGTTTTGGTGGTGTCTTGTTATAGTTGTACTTTTTTTTTTTTTTTTTTATAGGGTTTCTGTAAATTCCAGAGAAAATTTCCTCTGTTTGGTTGCTTAGAAAATTGAAGGGAATATGATTGCTAGATAACTTGTGTGATTGAAGAATGAAGAAATCAATATGCAAGTCAAAACCCCATTATATATAAATGTGGATTCCATTATAATTTATTATTAATTTAAAGGAGTGAAAGATGTAGCCCTGTTGTGGATGTATTTGGATTGCGGGGGAGTAGAGTAGAGTTGACTGGAAATTAGCGCCAACTCTACTCTACTCCCCCTCTATCCAAACAGGTCTCCTGCTTTTACTTTCTCTCTCAATATCTTTTATTTAATTTAACATGTTTTTTATAAAATAAAACACAAATGGAATTCTTAACTTAATTAGAATAGGTTGTTGTATTTTGCTTGGAGATAACGTGAGCATTAGTCTGTGCGTAAATATGCTGTTGAGCTGAAGAGGACTCTCTGCTTATTTGGTTTGTCTTTGAGTTAGTGCAAGTTTTTTCTACTTAAAGTTCTACCCATCCAACATGGGTGGGGACTGTCTCAGGTATTTTCCATCTGAGAAACTGTCTTGCATACGAGTATAATCCGCGTTGGGTTCTTCTTTGTAAGGTTCCCAAGAAAATTACCTGTCTTATTTTCTGTGGTATTTGGAATTTTCCATTAGGTGTTCTTGGTCATGATTGAATTTTAGTGATTGTTGCTCCAATTCAGAGGCAGATTTGCTTTGTGGGACTTAGTATGGATTTGCTGTAGGTGTTTGGTTTGGGATTCATGCTGTTTTGATGAAGGTATGAGTTGGTTACAACAATGATATCCAGAAAACCTACATATCTGACTTTAAGCAGGATTCTGGTACTTTTAGAAATTTTGAGAATCTGCTAGGACCAGTAAATGATTTAATTTCTTTGAAATTTTTTATTGTTAGGTGATGGATTTGACCTTATTTGGCTATCTAACATCCTTGACCTTGAGTTTGGGATCTGTAGTATCTATGTTATTTGAAATGCTAATTGTTGTATTTGATCACACTTTGGTTTAACCTTGGTAGGCTAGGTTGCTGGTCTGTTTTAATACACTCGAGTTGTAATGGATTTGGTACTTTTGGCTAATGTTGCTGATCAGCTGGATTTTTTTTTTGGGTTGCATTAAGCCAGCATGTCCATCTAATAATATAAATTAGATTAGAATGATTCAGACATTAAGCCAGTTTTGCTGAATGGGTTACATTACATGGACCTTCAATTGCTTCAAGACCTTTAATTGCTTCAAACACATGCAAATGGGTTAATTATTGGACAAGCTGAGGTAGTTGTCCATAAAAAGAGAAATTTTGGTTTGAACATTTGCATCATGAGTTGCAGATATTTGATGATATTTGTAGTGTTTTGGTGGCTTTTGGTGTTGTTTTTGGTTGGTGGTTGATACTACCTAGTTTAAGGTATTTTTTTGGTGGCTATTTCAGGAAAATTATCTCTTATAAATGTGGGAGTGCAAAGATAAAATATTTCTTTCTACTAGAGTTTTTGAAAATTTTAAGTAGGAGTGAAGTTCCGGTCGAGTCTATCTCCCTTGGTTAGAATTAGTCATCTATGAATCCCTAAGCCTGAAGACATTAATGACCTGTTTGGAAGTTTAGAGAGAGAGGAGAGTAGAAGGGAGGAGAGTAAAGGGGAATGATTATCCTCTATCTTGTTTGGATGTTTTTAAAATTAGTAAGGGAGAAGAGAGTGATTAGTCATTCCTCTTGTTTGGATGTTTTTAAAATTAGGATGGAGAGGAGAGAAAATGATTTAAATAGACAAATTTATCTCTATTTGAAAAAGAATTTGTAACATTGATCTATGATTAATTTATCAGTTTTGTAAAGTCTTGAATCTGATTATCATTTATCCAAATCTTAGAATATAAACACGAAACCACAATTTTCAACAACTAGTGCAGTTTATACATACAAATGCGTATCTAAAAATTCTATTATTACAGATCATACCAAAAAAAAAAATTGCTAATTAAAAAAAAATACAAAAAAATACAAGAGAAATTGCAAATTATGATTTTATTTTTTATTAAAAGTACTAACATATTACGAAAAATCAACAACCAAATTGGCCTACTGTAGCAGAAATTCAATAATTAACATGTTAATTTCTTGAACAAAATGCACATAGCAAGCCAAAGTTGAAGCAAATCCATAAACTTTAGTAGTTTTTTTGTAATTCAAAAAAAGAAAAAGAAAACGAAATGCTTAGTGCACTATTTAGTTGCCAAGAAAGAAAGAAGAGAAAGAAATGATAGAGAATTTGACAGACCTTGACGAGAGAGTGAGCGAGAGCGAAGCCGGCTACGCTAGCACCGGCGATGATAACGTTGGCATTAGTGGATCTACATTCTCTGTTAGCGATGGCGGTGATGTAGTTCACCGCCTTGGTTTACGCCTCTCCAGCGACCTTTTTCTTCGTGGCGACAAAGCTATAAATCGCAACGACGAGCGTGAAAATCAAGACGACGATCGCTTCCAACGTGTATTGATCCAAAGCCACCGCCACTGATGAATGTTCGAGCCCAAGCAAATGGCCAATCTTGTGCACAGCCACCGACTTGAGATCAATCGCTGCAAGCAACGTGGACTTGGTGACGACGTCATCGACGACCCACGACTCGGTGGCATCTAAATAGTGAGATTCATTTTTTTTTTTTCATTTACCTTAAATTTTCTCAGGAAACAAACAAAGATTATTTATATAATCAGTTTGTAATTTTGTTAATTTAAAAAAGGGTAAATTAGAGAATTCATTTGGTCAATAATTTATCTACTCTACTCTCCCTCCAAATCTCTCAAATCTGGGGGAATTAAAAAATGAGGGGTTAGAGGTAGTTGAAACCCCTCCAAACCCATCCCCCCTCATTCTTTAAAAAACTTCCAAATAAGGTAATTGAATTACTCTTCCTCCCTTTACTCTACTCTTCTTTCTTTTTTAAACATCCAAACGGAGCATAAACTGAGTGAGGATGGTGGAAACATGGGTCTAAGAATGTATATGGTAACAAAATACAGTGATATTCTTTTTTTTTTTTTTGGGAGAAAAATATGGTGATATTCTAAGAAGGGACCCCTTGAACTTGGATAAATTCCTAAATTAGTCATATCATCATGTTAGCTTGTTGGTCGGAAAATGCTATTATGTGTTGTGCATTGATGCTGCTTATATATATATATATATTTATATCATATAGTATACTAATATAATAAAAGTTGAGTTTAGAAGCCATGGTTGTGCTAAGTGGCTTTACCAAATTACAATTTTTTTTTTTTTAGATTTTAAAATATGTATATAATTTTTTTTCTCCTATAATTTTTAAATTGATAAAAATCTTAATTTGATTACAATCCAAATTCTTCATCTAATCCATTTGCAATAATTTTTAAGTTGATAAAAATCTTAATTTGATTACAATCTAATCTCATGAATTAAGAAAAAAAAAAAACTTTCATTGGGAGGATATACACACAGAGAGGAATTAATAATAAATTTGTTATCTACTTTTTTTTCAAATATATAGTTTTAATTTATTTATTTTTGGATAAATATCAAATTTTTGGATAGAAAAAATAAAAAAAAGAAGAAGCTAATAACATTAACAACTTGATCTTTACTGTATATTAGGAAAAAAATTATAATTAACGTCAGCAACTTGATTTTTACCATATATTAGGAAAAAAATTGTAATTAACGTTAACAACTTGATTTTTATGGTATTTGATTTAAAATAAATTCCTTTTTTTTTTTTGCTTATAACAACTTCTTCACAATTTAAAATTATTGTTTTAAATAGAAACAACTTCTTATCAACTCTTTTTTTTTTTTGGGTTGAAGTTTACCCTGGTTGAAATTTTATTTGTTGGATAAATATAGGAATAATTATGGATAATAGTTTTATTATACCATGATTCTCATCTTTAGATTTTCAAGTTACTATAACTAATAAGGCCAAATTCATGATCTTTTTCATTAATATTTTGAACCTCCAAGTTTCTATCATTTTTTAGGGTTATTTGTTATTTGTTTTTCTCTCAAATTTAGTCTCTCTTGGCTTCAAAAAATAAATTCACAATTTTTTTGGTTATTTTTTTTTTTATTTATTCATTTTTTTTAGGGAGTTTCCTTGAGGTTTCGAAGCACTCGATCAAAATTTTTTCTCAAAAAAATTTCTTGAAGTTTATATTTACACATCTTGTTTTGATAGGGTGAAATTCGGTGCCTTCTCCCTCATTTTCAAAGACAAAAATTCAATTTTTACGTAAGTTTATCTACTTTTATTTTTTAATGTTTAGTAATTTGGGTTGTTCATAATTCTTAACTATTACATTGATGTTACCACTTAAATATGCTTTCAATTATTGAATTTAGGGTTTTCCATTTAAATATACACTTGAGTTTTAATTTGCAAACTCCCTTTATATTTTTCAGGCATCTCCTTTTATATTAGTTGCATAATTATCTACCATATTCCATTTAATTAATTTTGGACTTATATATGATTTTTTTATTTATAAAAATTTAATCTTACACAATATACATTCATTATATAACTTAAAGTAAAAAGTTACTTATTTTAAAAACGAGTAAAAGATTAATTTATTTTTATTATCTATTTAATTTTAGTTAATATAATTATTTTTTTCCAGTAATTTACACATGATTCTTGATAAAGTCGTGCATCGCACATGTATAATATTAGTATATTATAAAATTGAAGCTTGACTTTTTGTTAATCTCACAAGAACTTGCCACCTAAGTTTTGGAAGTTTCACAATTTTCCACATCATTATTAATTTAAGACTTTATTTCTTCACAATTACAACTGATTATTCTTTTTTTATTTATTTAAAATTTTTAAGAGAAAACACCGATTGTAAACACTGGATCTTTTTTAACTCATAATTAAAATCTTTCTCCACAATCCCTAAATGGCTAAATGTGAAGCTTTGCCTCTATTCCACTATCTTCTTGGATTTTTTTTTTTCAAAATAACTCTGAATCTCAAACAATTTCGTTAGTTAACACATTTTCAAAAAAATTTAGCAAACTAACATCTCGATTGCATAGAACTCGATTTTGTTGTGCTAAATCGAGTGGAAAGAGGTCGAGTTCCATGGAAATTGAGTCTTTGAGACTTGATTTCCCTGTGAGGCACGAACATCATCAGACCAAAGAACAAGAAAAACAACGAAGCATCATCAAATCCAAAGACCTAGACAAGAAAAACAACGAATTAGAGGAAAACCTTCGACTGGAGCTTTGTCGCCATTGCCGTCACCGCCTCCTAGAACCTCTAGTTTGTGTTTCTTCTTTGTTTAGTTTGGGTTTCTAGGTTTTCTTCTTTGGTTTTGCCTTCTTTGTGTAGTTCTTCGTGTAGTTTTCTTTGCGTAGTGGGTTTCTTCGGCTTCGTCTGACCTATTCATGGAACTTGAGTATATAATGCTCGATTTCCATGCATAGAACTTCTTGAGTTCATCATACTCGATTTAGCACATCAAAATCGACTCCTTTAAACTCGAGATGTTAGTTTGTTCAAATAGTTTTAAAAACGTGCTAACTCACAAAATTGTTTGAGTTTTAATGTTATTTTGAAAAAAAATCCCCTATCTTCTTCAGTGACAAACCCTAAACGACTAGAAGTATGTTCATAAAAAGTACATGTAATTTGGCGTTTTATATTTTTTTGTTTTGTATTCTTAACCCAATGCCTCACTCCAGGGGCAAAATCAAGAATTTTTGTTTGGGGGGTTCAAGTTGCGGCAGTAATATATTTATCAAGACAATCCCCACATACATATATATATATATATATACACACACACACACACACATGTTTTTTTTTATTACACACACACACACACACACACATATATAGACACACCAAGAAAAAAAAAAAATAGAACTTAGTATTTTCAATCAAAATTATGTTTGATGGTGATCCTTCATAAAATCAAATTCATTTTTTCCATTTTCATGGTGAAACTCTTAGAAAATTTCATTTTAAATACAAATTATCAAATTTTATACTAAAGTAAGTAAAAAAATCTTTCAATTGAACTAATGAAATTTTCAAAAATATGAATGATTCAAAACTTGGAGGAATAAATTAGTCTCCAAACATATTTGAAGCTATCTTGCTTTAACCTATTATGTAGCAACTAAAGACACATTTCATGTATAGTTTTAATAACAAGATTTTTTTAATGAGTCAATAACTTGTATATCGCCACATAACGGGTTAAAAAAGATATATTCAAACATGTTTGATACCAAACTTTATCAAATATTTAACAAATATAAGAGCACATTTTACAATAAAAAATAAAATTGTGAAAAATAAAGTTATATCTTTATTACTATTAGACCAATTATTTTTTTTAAAGGTATCATTGGACTAATTCAAATATTTGGGAGGACCAACTCTTATTTTTATAGTCTAAATTTTAAAAACATTAAAATAATTATATATATATTTAAAAAAATTTCAAAATTTTGGGGGGCCATGGCCACCCCACCCTTCAACACAACTCCGCCCCTATCTCGCTCTATTCTTCGTTGTAGTTTTTGTGAAATCATGCAATGTAAACTCCTTAACAATAAAGGATGTATAGCTGACTTACTCTCCTATATAAATCTATTTGTGTTTTGGCAAACTGTTTTTATTTATTTATTTATTTGTTTAAATTTAATGGATGGTGCTGATTTCTCCCTACAGCTTCTTTCTCTTCAAGATTTTCTGAGGGTTCTACTATGTTCCAAAGCATCTTAGATGAAGGCGGCTAGAAAGTAGGGAGAAACACGTCTTAATTTTATGGCTTCACAATTTATTTATTTGATTTTTTTAAACCAAATTTTACCACTTGTTTCTCTTAAAACCCCAAAATCCCTGCTTGAACCACACTGCCAGCCACTATCCCAGTGCTTTTGGGCTTCCTATACCAGCGTTTTTGAAAAATGCCGCTATAGGCCTCTAAAGCGCTGGTTTTGAGCCGCCATAATAGGATTTCCTATATTAGCGTTTTCAAAAAGCGTTGGTAGAAGCTTATCTATTACGGCGGTTTGTAAAAATGCCGGGAAAAAAACGCTAGGACTGGATGATTTTTTTGTAGTGACAACTCACAGATTTCAACTTTGAATCTTCTGAATCTTTAAATTTTGTTGCCCTTTCAAAAGTTTTAACATTTGAAATTTTGGGTTCCTTCTTTGCATTATATGAATCTGTTTAGAAGATTTCAACAACAATATATAGTCATAGATTATTCTTTTGAGGATAAATCATCTTTCTTTTATATTTCTCTTCATAGTTTATTCATATTTTTTCTATAATCGTCTGTTTTTGTATATATATATATATATATATTTTTTTTTTTGTATTATATAGTCATAGATTATTCTTTTGAGGATAAATCATCTTTCTTTTATATTTCTCTTCATAGTTTATTCATATTTTTTCTATAATCGTCTGTTTTTGTATATATATATATATATATATATATTTTTTTTTTTTGTATTTTTTTACTTTCATAGCCTGTATGTTTGTGTATATTCTTTCTTTAATAGTCTGCGTGTATGTGTCTTGGTACTAATTAACTTATGCAAAAGCTGTAAAGATGCCTTCTTTTTTATGAAGAGTCCTGTGTTTTTTTATGACTTTGGTGAGTCATATTCTTAAACGATCGTAATGGTTTCCTTTGACGTGGGTTTTATTCATATTGGTTTTAGAGTTTATTTCGTGTGCTATTTCTTAGCTTATATTATAGATTGTAATATATATACACACACATCAAACTGTTTAGTTGATTTTGTTTTTGAAGTTGTTTTCCAGCGTTGGACATTACACAATGACATTTTGGTTTCAAAATATTGTTTCTAGGTTTTATATTATATTTAAATACTGTTAAGTTTATAATAATAATAATAATAACCATCCAGAATATTGTTCATTGGTTATTCTTATACACCATTGTTATAACAATTTCAATTTTTGGTGTTCTAGATTTTGAGATATAGTAGTTTTGGATTAGAATAAATTACAATTTGTTTCAGAATTGTCTTATTTATGTTGGACGCATATATATATATATATATATATATATATATTTGATAATTTGATAGAAATATTGTTTTACCGTTGTATGTTTTGATTCTAAACATATGTGTTTGGAAATGATGTTTCTGCATATATTAGATTTTTTTTATTTTTATTTTTATTTTTATTTTTTATGGATTTTAGTTTTGCTAATATTTGGTCTAAATGGGAAAAAAAAAAATCTTAGGGATCATTAGAGACAGTCAGACATTGTGTAGTACTTGCTAATGGAAAATGGGGATCTATGGGTTATGAAATACGGATTTTAATGAAATTTCTCAGATCAGTTGATAGTATGGGATTAAGGGGTTTGTGCTTTTATCGATAGGTATTGTAACATGTTGCTACAATAGACACGTATTAAACAATAAGTTTAGGGCACTTTTTTTTTTTTTTTTGGAACTCGGATATAACATTTTTTTTAAATATTAAATTCCTATTTTGCAGATTTTATTTTGAAGTTAGATCAAGATCTTGATCTAACTTCAAAATAAAATCTGCAAAAAATCTGCACTTAGTATATTGGGAACAAATTCAATTTATGTTCCATAAGTTTTTTTTATGCATTGTAAATTGATGATGTACAAAAAATCGTCAGTGAGTTGATTGTCCACACATGTGTCAATGGGTATACTTAAAGAACAAAAGAGAAGAACCCATCAAAGGGCACCAGTAGGGTACTGGCCAAAGACTCTCCGAAGGTTAAGTCAGAAGAGAGCTCTAACAATGCTAGAGAGTATGAGTTTTAGAGAAATTGTGTGTACCTTGGTATGTGAGGGTTTTGAGACTTTTATAGTAGCATAGGATTGACATCTGTTCCTTAGCTTAGAAGTCTTTTCCTTATAGGATCCTTTTTAATTTGCGTATCTTACGGAAATCCTTTCCTTGTAGGTCTGTCCTTGATTAGGGTTAGCTGTGGAGTACAAGTTATTTCCTTTTAGAATTTCTTGGAGACCACTTAAGCCACGTGGGTGCCACGTGGTCTTGAGACCCGTCCACCTCTTTTCCTTGTAACTCAAATCCGTCCATGTAGAGAGAATATCCGTCTACTAGTATCGTACCATTAGTTCCATTTAAATGGATTTGTCAGCCTAAATTTTGTACTCTATAACCCTCAATTATGGTTGGGTGTAGGGTGCAAGGCTTTTCCATATCAGGTTTCTTGATGAGCACTTCCAGTCATGTGGGAGCCACGTGAGTACCGTACGTCTCCCTCTATTGGGTTTGTTCGCCGGGGGTCCGTCCCCTTTGTTGGGTCTGTCCATATTGAAGTTCACTTAACTGAGGTTCGTTTCCTCTGCATCCATCTACCCACCGAAATGTATTTGTAAGTCTTGCCATGTCGTCAGCTTTGTAGGTCTAAAAATACCCTTATCATAAATAATAATAAATGTTATTTTTAATGAAATTTTCAGTAGGTTTTCATAGCAGCCCTTGTTGACCCTTTTGGTTTTGATGTAGAGGTTGCCCTTGCCCTCGAGTACGGTAAGATCAGACCACCATCAGGTCTCTTTTCCGTGATCTAGGATTTGCAGTACTCGATATATTGTGTATGTATGTTGGGTGAGAGAGAGAAGTAGGAGTTAGAATAGAAAAGCTTTATTTATTTATTTTATTTTAAATGATAAAGAAGAATTTGGAGGTGGTTGTTTGGGAGGCTGGCGGTAAGGTGGTAGTCCTTGCATGGTTGTTGGAGAGAGAGGAAGATGGCGAGAATACGGAGAGAGAAAAAAAGAAAACGAATTTTTGTTGCAGTTTACTATATATATAGGGTGATATTCTATTTAAAAGCATAACGTGCATGGCATGTGATAGTATTTTCTATCTGGCCATCTAATATTGGAATGGTAATAGAAGGATCAATTTGGCCTTAGTCGAAGTTCAAGAGCTTCTAATTTTACATAGAAGAGTAAGATTAGTTTGATTTTGATCCAAAATTCTGAGAATGTTCTTACATTTAGCCTCTGCTAATAATTAATTCATGATAGCTTCTCTGGCGACGTGTATTGTCTCTTCTATACATTTAGAACAACCTAATGGGTTGTGGTTCCCTTTCTTATTCTTTTGTAAGAAATATAGGATTATGAACTGATGGTTTAATTCTTCAAACTTCACATTTTCTTGATGGCGCGTGCTTCAGCTCAAAGTCACATGTGAACTCAAAAGCATTCGAAGACAATATCCTTTGTATATATGAATGGAATTAGGAACGAATAGTAATGGTGGCTTTGGCTGCACGCATGAGTGGATTGGACCAGTTTCTGAAACATTAGAAATGTTATCAAGGAGTAATATTATATGGAGGATATCCAGATTGTGATTAAAAACTTTTTTTAATTCAAAGGCCTAGAATAAAAGTGCTTTTAATCTCATCCACTGTAAGTGGTATTGTATGGTACAATAGTCCTAGTTATTATACCAAATCTCAATTCAAGGATATCTTTTTTAAGAATACAAATCATCTGTTCCATTTTTTGTATTTCATTTTTATGTTGCACCAATCATAACTTCCTACATTGGTGGTTTTATGAATTTTTTTTTAGCATAGCCATTAAGAGCATTCATATTAGTTTATATAAAATGGCATAAGAGTTAAATTTCGCACAGCCAACCACAAAAATCATTCACATCAACTTATTTATTATTGTGCAAAATTCACTTATTGTTTCAGTAATTTTGCAAATATACATGGTTATGTTCATATACAAATTTGTTTTTTAATACTTTCTTTACTCATATATATAGAGAGATAATTTGGGAGAGTAGTAAAAAGTTGATAAAGAAATAATATTTTAATAAAATGTAGTGTAAAATAGATAATTTGATATGTATTTTTTTGAAAAGTGGTTATGTAATATAGAAAAATTAAGTTTTTATGCTAAAAATATAGATAAGAATTTTTACAGCTAGAAATTTTTATTAACTCAACTTATTAATTTTTGTAAGTGTTTACAATTATTGGTCAGTGGAAATTTCAGAGTCATTTGCAGCAAAAATATAAATTGGATAAAAAACCAAACGTGAGCAGCAGGATTCGAACCTGCGCGGGCAGAGCCCACATGATTTCTAGTCATGCCCGATAACCACTCCGGCATGCCCACCTGATGCAAAGATTAGTCCATAATCCGACATTATTTGCTATGCCTGCCTACCATTGAAAAATATTCCAGTATTATAGAATCCAACAAAATTTATGAGGCGCAGTTCTATGTGGTATGTGCTCCTCAATTTATGGTTTCCTGTGTAAAAAGGAAAAGTAGTGTGTTTCTATGTTTGCACTTAATATATAACAATCGGATTTTGTTTATCAAGTTGGATAGGACTCCTGTTATATGAGTATTAGTGTACTACAATGCTGAGGAGGAAAGCTAGGCTATATATAGTTGTGAGTTCAATGTATTTGAAATGAGTATCTTGATTGCATCTCTTGAGAAATGATACAACAAATGTTGGTATGTACTTCAGAATCTTAGATGATATCAACAATTATTTGTTCCACATTTTTCACCATTAACAGAAAGGATTCAGTTGTTTTTCCATTTTTCTGTGAACTTTGCTCTTGAAGTAATTTATGGTAAGTGAACCTTTTAGGCAGATTGCAATTTATGCAGTGTGTTAACATTTATTTTTTAGTAATTAAATTTATTTTTTAATAATAAAAAAATAGAAGATAGATTTGAATCTATAACATTTGCTCCATGATAATTTTTTTTTTTATCATCATGTCAAGATACCAATTAGTTTTTAGTGTAGGTAGGATTTGAATTTTTTTCTTTTCTTTTTTTGATAAAGTTTTAACCTATGACGTTCGCTCTTGATGATAGCTCTTTTATCATCTAATCAAGACACTAGTCGGTTTTTGGTACAGGCGGAGATTGAACTCTATATCTCTTATTTAACCATCACATATTTTACTAGTTGAGTTAACTAGAACGCAAATATTGGATTTGAACTTAAGTTCCTTATTCTAATGCAATAGACTATATAAATTGATCTAATTAGAACTAACTATAGTGGTCTAACTTTTGTTTACTTTGTGTAGGGAGTAAGATGATAATGCCAAAGTGAAGATAGCATTCCAGACTCTCCTGAGTCCCGACTTATGTGGGAAATGTTGTTAGAAATCCTAATAAGGAAAAATTCAAAGAAACTAGACTCAGTAACCAAACTTTTCGTGTTAGTATTACTTCTTACTTCTAAGATTAGTTGTACATAACTACATTTAGTTCAGTCTAAGACCAATAAAACCCTAATTTATTATTGGTTTTACACATTTTAGATCGTTTGTAGAAAATTCCAAAATATAACAAGTTTTCCCCACTTTGATATTTTAGGTACACAATTGCTCATACTCCCTCCGTTTCATTTTGATAGTCCTATATTCTATTTTGAAAAGTCAAAAACACAAGATTAATAACTTTCTTAGCTGGACTTTAGCTTGTTTAAAACTCGATAACTCATTTTCTTAACTTACACAACATTAATAAAATATAGTTTGGGTCACTTTTGTTCTTGGATTTTCTAAAATGATAATTTATTGTTAAGAGTTTTGTAATCTGTAGTGTTGCTCAATTCTCCCGGGAAAGAGAACTTGGATTTGAATCCCCCTCAACCTTTTGTTGTTAGGGGAAAAAAATGCATTAAATAATGTTCCTAAACATAACCAATAAAATGAGATTCATAATCATTACACTTTTTTCTTAAACATGCTACCCAAAATAATATGAAAATAGCCAAAAGGAAAAATGTGTTATCTTCTTTAGTGACCGAGTCACTTCTAATCATTGAATGATTGGACAATCCCAATCACCTAGGTATTATGAAGAGTCTAACACTTAATCTTTGATCCTCAAAATGGGTTACATGCCAATGTCTTAGTTGACAAATTGAACCCTTATTAGAAGTGTTTGAATTTTACTCCCTGAGGTTCTATCCTATTTGCATCAATAGCCCCTCCATCAAGTGCTACATAAACTTGTCACGTGTGTTTAGTTTATCCCATAAAATGATGCCACATCATTTTTTAATTATTTAATTTTTTTAGGCTACAAAAATGATGTAATATCATTTTATTGCAAACTAAACACGTGTGACAAGTTTATGCAATACTTAACGGAAAATGTGGATGGAAGAGCTATTAATGCAAACTGAATAAAACTTTAGAAGGTAAAATCTAAATTCTAAAATTTCAAAGTATAAAATCCAAACATCATCAAACTTTAAGGGTGTACTTTACAATTTAGCCTTATTAATAAAATTTTTGTGTTTTTGTTTGCTGCCAATTCCAAACAATGACTTACAAGGCTATTCTAAGTGGGGAAGCTAGGGGCGGTGCCACCTTTAGTTCAGGGGGTTCAAATGAACCCCCTAAGACGGCCATTTTTTTTTTTGAGTGACTTTTGATTTCCTAAAATAAAATTTTGAACACCCTGTCTCTAATTTTTTTTAGACTCAACTAATATAAACTTGAGGATGACCCTATTAACAAACTATTTTTGTAAATAACGTTATAATTAATTTGAGAAATTCTATATTCATAATATTTTCCCAACACTTTTACAAAAAATTTTAAGTAGCAAATTGTTACTGACTATTACTATTGGGTAAAAAAGTAATTTCAGTGGTGGTTTCAAATTAGAATCAGTAACAACTTAGTACCTAAGATTTATTGTGAAAATGTTGTAGACATAACAATTCTCAATTAATTTATACTTTTGACCAAATATATGACCAGAGTAGCTGATTTTGAATGTACTTTTAATTTGTTATTTCTTGAGTTTGAGTTGGGACTGGGGGCGTGAGTCAATTAGTTAGTGGGTAACAAATGTTAACACTAAAAGAGAATCAAATAATTAGATAGATGGTGATTCTTAAAAAAAAAAGAAAAAAAAAATTAGACCAGGGGTGTGGGATAGGAGATAGATTGGGTGAAGATAGAAGCAAATGTTAACACAACAAAAATTTTCTTAATACAATTACAAAGACCAATTGTTATCAAGTGAAGTTGAATTGTTAAATAAAATAATTGTAAGAGTATAGACAAAAACTGATAAATAAAAACATTCTAAGCTTTGATAAGTAAAATTCACTTAACAACAATACTTAACATGTTTATTGTATTTAGAAATAATAGATGATTTCTAATATTTAATCTTAGAAGCAATAATTAATATGTTCATTGCCTAAAGAACTTATAGTTTATCTTTATTCTCTTACTAGTACTATGTACAAATTTGAATAAGGAAATCACGTAAACCGCAAGATATATCTTTTACCCAAGATACATCTTCTTATTGACCCCTCTAGAAAATTTTTTTGGAGCCGCCACTGGGAAGCCTTACTGTCCTGAGTCAGGATTGGTAATATTTTAATATCTCCATTTGCTATTTCAAAATTTTCCATCCACGACATTATTTATTTATTTTTATTTTTTTGAGAAAGCACAACTAAAAGTTAAAGGAACTATATTGACACAAAAATAAAAGGTTAAGGACTCAAATGAGACATTTAAAAAGGTTAAAAACCATTTTAAAACATAGGGTAAAGATTGAGCACCAAAGTGATAATTAAACCGATTATTTTTTTCTAGCAGGCTCAATGCCTAATTTCTCTTGAATGCTCCTGGCCTGATAACATCTAAATTATACTCTGAATATATCTGATGGAAGATACATGTACGACCTTGCTATTGGCATTGGGTAATCACAACCTTCTTAGCTGATTGACAAAGCTATCCTATTGACCAGACTGCGGCCTCACAACATTTTGGTAATTCGATCTCATTTTCCTGAAATATGAAAAGAGAAATAAAATGAAACCAGTTAGACCCAGTAACAGCAATCAATAATGATGCATAAACTGAGAACTAGAAAAGGCACAACAGTTATATACAACTTAAAAGAAATATGATTAATCAATTGGTTAATTAACCGGAACCTTAACAGTTGGTTTTTCCACTTATCCATCATGATTAGAAGGAGAAACTCCTTAGTGGGCAGTGGTTTTCTTTCAAAAAATGATCATCTCCATTTAAATAGAACCATTTCATGATTTAGATATTCCTACTGCCATCATTTAAAACTTTAAATGACAAGACAATCAGTGCACTCTTAAATTCAAAAAATAAAATTTTAATCAAAATAACTTATCTCAATTTCAAATGAAGTGGCTTTCCTACAAACTGAAACAATGCAAGTCAAAATGATCAAACACGTCTATTCCCCTCCCTGTGTATTTCTGAGGTCACCAAATCGTAATCTCATGTTGAAATATTCTAAGGTGCATTTCTGTCCACAAAACTCAAGCTATCTTCACCTGCCTTAGTTGCTTTGAATTCATAATAACCGCCTTAGCCTGCTTCTAAAATTAGTACAAAAGGAGGCTATCAAGCCTACATATTCAATTCTCCAATAAGATGATTGATAAAAAGGCTACAGGAATACTTTCTATACGTGCTCTAAAATCAACGAGACTCCCAATCCTTCAATTTCTTGCTTCCTTTAGGTTTCGCTATAGGTGCATTCATTCCAGCCATTTTTGCATTGTATTTTGTGCGTAGAGGATCATTGTATGTCCACCTGCTCAACAAACAAATATTTGAGAATTGAGATCAAGAATAGACATGGGTAAAGAATATTCAAGTAACCAAAAGTAGCATAAAGTTTTTATTTTTTACTTCACATACACATCATCAAAATATAGAACTGATGTAGCAAAGACTAACAAGAATCAGTAGAGAAGCAGATCACTATCAAAAGTGAATGTATATATGATATAACAATTACTAATGAAAGAAGAATAATCAAAGGATCCAACTTACGGGTTGTCCCAGTCGGTTGTATCCTCATTGACAAGATGAGTCCATTTTGTCCTTCCACTACGACCAAAGTGCTTGACCTGCATGACCTTAGGCAATATTGTCTTGTCCATCTTATCTTCTCCAGTTGGGGCAGAGAAATCCCGAGTGTAAATATTATCTGATCCAGCAGTTGCAGCAGTGTCATCAGCATTTGACTGGAAGAATACACCCTTGTGGTAATATTTCTGCATGAACCTCCATTTCTGCTTTGGTGGTGGAGCAGGTTTTGGATTCTTCCTCTCCCACTCCCTCCTCTCTTCCTCCGTCATGTTTCTCACCCTCTCAATCTCTTCCTTCTCCTTCAACATTGACTCACGGTCCTCCCTATCCCTCTTGATCCTAGCAATCTCCCTCACCTTCCAAGCTTCATACTCCTCTGCCTCATTAATTTCATCATCAGTATCTACATCAGCAATATTTGCCTCCATTTCCAAATTCTTATGAATCTCTTCATCCTTTCGGATCTCCTCAACCACAATCTGCTTGGTCTGCATCTTCCTCTCCTCCAATCTCTTCTTCTTTGATTCCTCAAGGGCCCGTTCCTCAGCCTCAAGACGTTCCCGCTCAGCAATGGTATCCCTCTCTGACTTGGGAACAAAGACAGGCTTAACCATTGCAATACCCACATGTTCTTCCTCCGAGTTGGTCTCATATTCAGATTCCTCTTCCTCCTCCTCCTCCTCCTCTACCTCCTCCTCCTCTTCTTCCAGAAATGCAGCCTCTTCCTGCTCCTGAAGCAACTTCTCCCTAATTCTTCTTCTCCTTTCCTCTAAAGCATCTGCATCATCTTCCTCCATATCTAACTTTTCCTGCCTTCTAGCTTCCTCTTCAATTGTTGAAACAATCTCAGCTTGTCGAATGCGCCGGTGATCAGCTCTCACTTCCTCACGATTATCTATCCTACTCTGAGCCAAGCGACGCAGCCTAGCATCATCCTTCCTAACAATATTTGAGTCTTCCTGACTCGGGAACGCTTGTTCCAGAGCGACCACTCTATCCATCTGAACATCTCCATCTTCATGGGCATCATCAGCCCATTCAGGTGCTCTACCAGGCCAATACCTTTTAACTTTTGTTTGCCCAATTTTTCCCCTAAGCTTATCCCTAATGGCAATTATAGTATCACTAACACCTGCTGTCACCGACATTGTAATTTGTGATACAAGCCCAGAATAATAAGAGTGCCAAAAGGGAAAAAGAACTGACAGAAACCTCCCTGCTCTTCCCTGTTTCAAATCCTAATTCATCAGAGTTCAACCCTCAAACATTGACAATTACCAGGTCTGTAATCCCTGAAAGTGAACAAATAACAGAAGAATTTAGCATATGTTTTGGCCAATATTGCACACAAAATAACCAAATAACAACTGAATGTATCCATTATGCAGATATATTATTGGTAGAAGCATTCCAATAACAAAAGAAAATATGAAATTCAAGCAGAAATAAAAGAAAGTAACCATTTTTCATCAATGATCAGTTGTACTAAAATTATACACAAGGACATGGAAGTGCTAAGAATTGACACTTTATCAGAAAACAGACATTACCATCTCTTCTAGAAGTAATTGAAACTCTCAATAACAAACTCTTTGACACTATATCTAGAACAAAAGGGTCCAAGTAATATAAACATAACTGTGGATTCAATATTGGAATTTTTCTAATTTTGACCCAGTACTAAAACCTCTAAATTAGAAAAACTATTTCTTAGAAACCAAAGGCCTCTAATCTGAACTTCCAATGAATTAATCAAAACTATTATACTTCAAAACAAGAGTGGGAAAAAAGACCAAAAGGAACCCTTTTTTTTTTTTTTTTTTTTTTTAAGTGGCTTAAATTTACCATGTAATAACTCTACTTAATTTATGTGTATTTATATGTATACCCATCTATTTATAACCTGGTGGGCAGGGGTAGACGGTACCCAGTGTTGAACATACGCCAGGCTCCACAATTAACCAAATTTCAAACACAGATAGCAGTTTCTCAAAATGGCATTAATTTTAATTGATATGCGGGTTTCAATTTAAGTCCAAAGCACAAAATGTTTACATAATATCATAATTTAAATCAACCCATTGGAACAACTAGACAAATCTTATTAATATTTCTGCCATCATAAATCTACCCAAGAAACCTTATTTTTATCAAAGAAGGGATTTCTACACAATTACAGCAAAGGTAACGAAGTGCTTCGCCCTAAAGCATAAATGGATACCATATTAGAACAACTAGTTCTGAAATAATAATCTCCATTGAAATACTTTTATCAAAACATTAATTAACAAAACGACCGAGGTAAAATTCTTAGAGAATTCACATCAGCCTCCTCCTTAGACTAAGCTACCACCTACAACAATAGGTAGCAGCTCAGCTCCCAAACACTAAGCAAACACACACACACACACACAAAATCATGAATATATTCAGAGAACATACCAAAATAAGAAAAAAAAAAACCTATTTCCCTTTGCTTTCCCACACTTTCTCAGCACCCAAACAGCATCAAGAAGATTGTGTTTTTTTTGGGTTAAACGTTTTTGGGATTCTTGAAGTTTGTTTCTGAGAGACTAAAAGAAATGCAGAAGAATAAGGTTGTGGCACCGCTTGTGTGCAACTTTGTTTCTGAGAGAAGAAGAAGAAGAAAGTTCTGGGGAGAATGGCAAAATGGAGAAGTGGAAGGTAGTGCGGAGAGAAGAGATAAAACATAGGGTAATAAAACAAACCCAAAACGACGTAGTTTTGTGTTAATAAGGAGAGTTAAAAAAAAAGAAAAAATGCATTTACCATGGGTCGAACCTGAATTAAAAGTGTGAACACACGCACTTTTGCATGGGACACCGAAACCGAACCAAAAAATTGGACTCGGTTTCAGTGGTTTCAACCCATTTTTTAGTTTACCGGTTTTTTGCACACTCTTAAGCTAAACTAACCCAAAAAACTCTACTTTTACTAGTTTAGCTATCCATGTTTTGTATGCATACACATTAGACTCAGTACTCTATTTATTTCTCCAAAAAATAAAAAAAGACTCAGTACTCTATTTCTTACTTCATTTAAATATTTATTTTTTCTCTCCTCTCTTCATCCCAACCACCACAACGCTGCTATTGCCTCAACCCACAAAATTGTGCAAATAATAAATAATAAATGAAATTTAACATAAATAATGAAGTTTAACATAAATTATATCATGCAAATAAGGAATTCATTATTACAAGGGCCTATGATTCGCTATGTAGTTGTCACAAGTGCTCTACAAGGTTTGATAGAAGTTGAGAATGAGTTCCTCTGTTTCTAATTAATGAGATCAATAACTCCATAAATTCAGGCGTATGATCATGCGACACTAGGTCATGGGTAGTTCCATCAAATTGCTCATAATCAAGCCTTCAGCTCCATTGAGATGACGTTCATCTTCAATAATCATGTTATGCAATATTATGCATGCCATCATAATGTCTTCATTTAAATATTTATTTTTTCTCTCCTCTCTTCATCCCAACCACCACAACCCCCTCCATCCCAACCACCACAACGCTGCTACTGCCTCAACCCACAAAATTGTGCAAACAATAAATAATAAATGAAATTTAACATAAATAATGAAGTTTAACATAAATAATATCATGCAAATAAGGAATTCATTATTACAAGGACCTATGATTTGCTATGTAGTTGCCACAAGTGCTCTACAAGGTTTGATAGGAGTTGAGAATGAGTTCCTCTGTTTCTAATTAATGAGATCAATGAACTCCATAAATTCAGGCATATGATCATGTGACACTAGGTCATGGGTAGTTCCATCAAATTGCTCATAATCAAGCCTTCAGCTCCATTGAGATGACGTTCATCTTCAATAATTATGTTATGCAATATTATGCATGCCATCATAATGTCTTGTAAGAATTTCAAGTTTGAACAAACAAGTAAAAATGATTATAGATATGCTTGACATGACACTCCAATGTCCCATTCTAACACCATCATTACTGCCCCTCCTACACAGGTGGCTGAAATTAGCTTCTACCCTAAGTAGTGGCTTAAAATACTTTTTCCATATGTTGGACTATGAGCAAAAATTACATGAACTGAGAATAGCCTTGCACAGGGGTTTGATGCAGGACAAGGTAGAAAAATAAAAATAATCAGGAAATAAAAAAGAACAAGATAAATCCTAGGCTTCTATTGTCTAGGATTTATCTTGTTTTGCAAATTGTTATGCAGGAAATAAAGAGAAGAACAAGATATATCTCTCTAAATTTGAGCATTAGCATTGGGAAATTGCAATGCTATTCTATTTTACAATTCTAAAAACCACTTTATCATTTATACCATCCTATTTTACAATACTTCCACATCCCAAACTTCTATTTTTATTAAAATATTATTTTTTAATCTTTCTTTACTATTTTTTTCTAACTGAAACTTTTGTTTTCCTAGGCTTTCCAACAGTTTTTTTTTTCCTCTCTTTCTCCTTCAACCTTTAGCACCAGCTCAACACACAAAGCCACACACAGACCCATCGAACCCAAGCCACCACTGCCCACTACCCACTGCTCACCAAAATCCCACCGGAACAAAAACCCATACTAAAAAAAAAAAAAAAAAAAAAAAAAAAAAAAAAAAAAAAAAAAAACCCAGCGTCACAACAAAAGGAAAAAAAAAAAAAAAAACCCATCGGAAACCCAGAATAACCAGCCACTTCAGCCACAACCCAACCACAACAAAGCCACACACACACAAACACAAACCATCAATAGAGTCACACAAACCAGGCTGCCGATCAACAAACCCACCACCCAAGCCATTGATCAAACCATCAAACCATCAACAGCCACCACCCAAGCCACCGATCAACAAACCCACACCCAGGCCGTTGAAATACCCAAAAATCGTCATCAGAGCCACCATCGGAGCTACCGATGATCCACCCAAACGATCCACCCACCAATCAACGGATCCACCATTTCAAACCCACCGATCAACCGATCCCAACCCAATGATCCAAACCCAGCTCACCAATCCACGCTAATCCAACCTCCAACCTCAAAAATCCAAAACCCAACACTGGTGCAACGAGAGAGAGGCAGGCCGTGCGATGAGAGATGAGGGAGTGGCCGCGTGAGATGGGTGAGAAATTTCAGAGATGGGTGAGAAATTTTGGCAATGAAGCTTCGGAGAGGAGAGAGCAGATGGAGAAAGAGAAGGAAGAGTGAGAAGAGAAGAGAAAAAATGAGAGGGATAAGAGAGAAATTTCGGTTGAAATAGGAGGAGTATAATATTATTAATTTTTTACAATTCTGTGAACAGTACAATTCTATGTTTAGAATTGTACTGTAGCAGTATTGCAAAAAAATTTGCAATACTGCTGTTTACAATTTCCTGATGCAATAGTTTTTTAGGTGTAAAATGCTAAATTTCTCTTAGATATAGCATTAGCATTTCCTAATGCTAATGCTTAGAAAATTGCAAATCTCTCTAACCAGTACTCTTTATTGTCTACTATATATTTTTGTTAAGTTTGTCAAGAGAGAGCTTAGTTTCAGACAAACTTGAAGTTATGTGGTCTTTATTTATAACCAGTCGATAACCCATGCGATGCACGAGAATAACTATTGGATAAGTTTAAAATATATATATATATATTTATATATATGTTGTATATATACAAGATAGGTTTTAATATATATATATCAAAAGGTGCCTATTGAAAGGTTATCACCATTCAAATTGGATATACCAAAAAGTGTCTATTGAAATGTTATAACCCTTCATATTGGCTATATATTAAAGGTGCCTATTAACTGAAATGTACCTATTGAACGAAAAGTTGCCTATTAACTGAAAATGTGCGTATTGAATGAAAAAATGTCTATTGACCGAAAATGTGCCTATTGAACGAAAATGTTTCTGTTGACCGAAAATGTGCTTATTAAATGAAAATGTGCCTATTGACTGAAAATATGTATATTAAACGAAAAGATGCCTATTAACCAAAAAGGTACCTATTGAATGAAAATGTGTCTAACCGAAAAAAGTGTCTATTGAATTAAAAAGGTGCCTATTAACTGAAAAAATGTTTATTGAATGAAAAGATGCCTGTTGAAGGGTCATAATCATTTGGGTATAAATAGTGGTTCATATTCATTTAGTAATTTCTTATCTTTCATCTTTTTTAGAAACACAAAAATTTAGATTAAGATCTTATAAAGTTTTTAGGGTACTCTACTACATAGAGTTATTAAAATCTTGGTCTTTTATTTTGTAATAGATGGTTCAGATTATGCCATTTTATTATTCCACTAACAAAATTATCAAAATAATGGTGCCATTGACACATAAGATTTTTTTTTTTTTTGGATAGAATTGACACATAAGATTTTATTAATTCATTATAGTATTTTTAAAACTTAGAAAACCCAGATTTAAAGTTATGCATGCAATTCCCTCTACACCAGAGGGTATTTGAATATTTTTTTGTACATAATTCTTGATCCAATCTTGAATTTTTTGATCGAAAGCCTAGATTTGCAAATTAAAAAAAAAAAAAAAATTTAAAAAGCCAGGCAAGGGGTCGGATCAAGCAATAAAGAATTGTTTTTTCTTTCAGAGATCTAATAACTAATATTTGATAAATATCCAAATTTAAAACATTGAGTCCTTATAATTTTTTAAAAGATTCTCATCATAATATTTTATAAATGGATTGTCCATTATTTTTCTTCTATTACTGTGGAGATCAACATTGATTTGCTTACTAAATCTTCAGGGAATCAAAGGGATATAGCAATGTAGGATGAATCTTAGCATTTGGTGTTGCCGTAGTTCAATTTGAAAGCAAATCAACTTCGTTCGTACCTCCGCAAATGGCCACCGATTTTTTAGATCTAAAACCTAAAAAACCCATAATTTACAAAACTTGAATGTCTTCTCCTCTGTTCTCATTGCCATGACATCACCGACCAACCTCTGCATATGTTTACACATCAACCCTTGCTCTCCTCCTTTGTTCTCACTGCTGGTGGAAATCTCTAGAAACCTTCTCATAGTAAGTGAAACTGCACATTTAGCAATTTTTGAAACTTACGCTGTGTTTGTTTCGCCTGAAAAGCATTTCAGGAAATCACTTTACATCTTGCAGTGTGTTTGGTTGCTTATGAAATTTGGTCAAATGGAAAATCATTTCCATTGATTGTAAAATATGGCTGGCTGAAGTGTAAAATAGATTTCACCGATCCACAAACACCCAAGACCCACCTCTCCAATCGCCAGCCATGCACTGACGAGTACAGGTTGAGCTCCGATCTTGACAATCGACAGCAAGCCATGCTCCAATGTCACCACCATCTAGATCGGAGCCTTGCATCTCGTTCTCGCTGTCACCACTCAAGACTGATCTCGTTCTCAACCCACCCAAGACTGATCTCGTCGCTGCTGTTGAAGATCGTCGTCGCCGCCACTGAACTCCGATCCCTCTTTCCCTCAATCTCTCAATCTTTCTCTCTTTGATCTCTTATTTTTTTGTTGTTATTGTGGTGGTGTGGGTGGTGTTTTGGTGGTTTTTGTGTTGTGTGGTGGTGGGTTTTGTGTGGATAGTGGTGGATTTTCTGTGGGTGTTGGTATGTGAGTGGTGGTGGATTTTCTGATATAAAATTTGTTTAGAAACTGAGAAAATGTTAAAAATTTGTAAGAAAATAGCATTTTCAGAATATTACCAAACACTGGAAATCGTTTTCCGAACTATTTTCCATTGTACACCCAAACGCCCAGATTTTAATTTCCTTACGGGAATTCATTTTCCCCTACATTCATTTTACACTCGGAATTCGATTTATATTGAACCAAACGCAGCCTTAACAGGAAAAAATGAAAAGGCACAATTATTTAGTGTTTTTAAATGTATATGTGGCATAAATTTATGTAACCACATGGTGCACTAAGGAGTGGTTAACAAAAAGTCAAAAGTTTCGCTTTTATATTATATATAGATATAGATATACATTGATTTATATAACTATGTGTTGTAATAAGGAGCGGTTAACAAAAAGTTAAAACGGTTAACGAAAAGGTGCCTATTGGCCAAAAAGGTGCCTATTGGATGAAAATGTGCTTATGAACCGAAAAGGCGCCTATTGAAAAATGAAAAGTCACAACTGTTCGTGTTTTTAAATGTATACGTGACATTAATTTATGTAGCCACATGGCGCAATGAGAAGTGGTCAACAAAAAGTCAAACGTTTCGGCTATTAGTTATTATTATTATTATATAGATCACTAAAGTACATTGCACCACACCACACCCAATATTCGATGCAATTCTACTCATAGATTTTATTCACAGGAAAATAGTAAGAATGACTGATTGATCATGGGCATATATTATTGAGACATATGACCTTGTGAAAAATCACATCCTTAATTAATACATTAATCCTCTAAGTTATACCCACCACTCCCCTCCCTTCCTTTCTACACATTCAAATCATGCCAAGTTGCTAATTTTACATCCTCTCAGTCACACCATTGTTAACCAGTACTCTTTATTGTCTACTATATATTGTTGGATCTTATATCCAAAAAAAGAACTTTACTGATTTATGATCTTGCTTGCTCAACCTGTATGCCATACTCCTAAACAAACTAAAGAAGTCTGATGTACCATTTGAGCTTTTGAATCCTCCTCCCCGCCACTGACCAGACATCTATTGCGAAGGGGCATTCTCATAACACATGGCATGAGGTCTCAGGTTGTTGACAGCAGATTTTGCACATTGGGTCAATTTGTACCTTGCGTCGCTGACAGAAACTCTAAATACATCCATACACAAAGCCTAAAGAGAAAAATCAAACCGAGGCTGCCCTTAGTCTCTCACCATGGATTTGGAGTAATCCAAAAGGGTGGTGGATCGATCTTCTCCAAATCAGAATCATAAAAATGCGTAATAATTTGATCATCTAAATTGAACAATCCAACATCGTGGCCACCATACGAGAACTCCGTATCATACTCATCATTCCATTTATCATCCGTGAAATAAATGGAATTTGGTTTGCACCGATTGAAAACATCAAGACCGGAGAATGATATGGACTGATTTCCACCCAAGAACAGAACCTGATCGTTCAAAGATTTCACCTTTTCCCATCTTTGCTCTCTCAAATTTAACTCGAAGACACAAAACATCTTTGTACTAAATGAACAAACCACAGTCTGTGTGCCGTCTTCGGTACTAAGTTCCTTAAAAGATTTTCGAATGAACCGTTCGATGAACAAGAGCTCACTTGAGGTCTTCACCAGATAGATCTGCGTTGAAACACAAATGTCTCTAGAAGACTTTCGAGTACTATCAACATCTTTTAGTAGTGTCAAAGGTGGAATGGTCATGATTTCATTGGGAGAGGGACCTTGAAAACCCCATACTTTCACTGAAAGATTGTCATCCAATGCGTAAAGCTGATTATTGTAGCATATAATGTCACGGTAGACTTGATCAGCTGCATCGCTGAGGTTGGTCCATGTTGTGTCTCCATGCTTAACAAATGCAAGCCTTGACAGAAAACCATAGATCACTACCACCACAAAGTTTTTGCAACGTGATGGGTCTGCCAACAAGACAGCTTTGGTGATGAGTTTCTTCTGCAAAAATTGGATCATGATTGGATTGAATTCATTGGGAAACAATGGGATTATGGGAGTTCAATCTGAACTCTAGAGAAGGGATTAAAGACTAAGTGGGTTGGCTTCATCGTCCAAAATCACCAACCAACCGTGGGAAGAGCCCACACACCAAGGGTCATTACCAAGTCTCTCAAACTCAAATGCATTCTCGAACTTGTAAACCTTGTTTTCTGCGAGATTAAGGAAGCAGCGAGATGTATAGTCATCTTCTTGGTCATTGGGAAGCATGAGCCATGGAGTAATTTGAATGGAATGATATTGTGATTGTAATTGTGCAGCTGCGGATCTCCAAGAAGAACAAACAGCTTTGAAGGGAATAACGTCAACGAAGGAAAGCTTTTTGAGGATAAGTTCCAAGAATTCGGTAGGGAGGTCTAACCATGAAGATGATGAGTACTTTGGTTTCCCTTTGGTCGTAGAAATTCTTCTTCTTTTACTGCTTTCAGCCATGATCCAAATGCCTCTTTGTTTTTCTTCTTTTTTTAGAGAGAGACTGAAACTTGCAAAGTAATCGTTGAGGACCTAAAACCGGCCAAAATGGGAAATTAACCCTGATTTTCAAATATTATAATTAGTAGACCATGTTTTCAAACTATATTTTTTACTAGCATCTCAAGGTTAAGAACCTCGATTCGTGGCGTCCACCTGTAAATCAAGTCTCTAAGACTTGATTTACATCTATATTACATTTACAATAAAAAGAAAAGATTTTGGCTTTTACACCTTCTCACCTTAACAACAAAGAAAATATTATTTTCGACAACAACAACAACAACCACAACCACAACAACCACAACAGCCACAACCACAACAGCAATGATTCCATCGACTTCTTCGAGTACTTCAGCAACCTCAGTTACTCTGAAAATATGTGTTCATGAGAGAGAGAGAGGAAAAAAAAAACAGAAACATGGGTTGCAGTGAGAGAGGCTTGGGTTGCGCTACGGCCTAGGTCGCACTGCGACCTGGGTCTGGCGCTGCTTGGGTCGCGCTGCGGCCTGGGTCTCGCGCGGTGGTGCGGTGGTGGCGTGGTACTTTAGTCACCATTCATCCATTTTAAGAGATTAAACAATAAACAAGCATTTGTAGAAAGCAGTAGTGCAAAAGCAACACATAAGATCAAAGCCAAGAGGACTTTGTAAATTACTCTAGCCAAAAATTGCTTTATAAAATTTCAGAACTTATAAATTGAGTCTCTAATACTTGATTTTCAGATGGTCGCCACGTGGAAGAAAGGCCACATCAGACATGATCAGACCATGGAAATCGAGTCTTTGACACTCGATTTATAGATCCTAAATTGAGTCTCTTAGACTCGAGATGCTAGTAAAAAATATAATTTGAAAACGTGACCTACTAATTATAATATTTGAAAATCAGGATTAATTTCCCATTTTGGCCCCTAAAACCCCACATGATATTTATATAAATATATATATATATATATATATAATATTCGTTGTCGACTTAAAAAAAAAAAAAAAAAAAAAAAAAAAAAAAAGGAAAGGAAACAAGTATTCGATAGGGTATGTGAAAACTGGCTTCAAGTCGGTTTGGAGTTGAAAAAAGTCCTAGACGACTTTGGATTTGAACTTGAATCTGATAGGGTCCGTTTGGATACAGCTGAAAACTAAAAACTGAAAACACTATAACAAAATAATTTTTAAATGTGTGAATAGTATTGAGTCCCATTTTTAATGAAAAAGTTGCTGAAAAGTGAAATTTGTGGGTCTTGTAAACAGTGCACGGGACTCATTGGTGTGTTGAAATGTGGCTGAAAAGTCAAATATTACAGCTACTGTTCACTCTTTTTTACTATTTATAGTCTTAAAAAAAAAAAAAAAAAAAAAAAAAAAAAGAGAGAGAGAGAGAGAAAACGCGCTAACGTGAATGCACAAAACGTGTAAACGCTGAATCCAAACCACACCATAGTGTCAGATTATCCTTGGCGATCTATGTAGTGGACAAACTTTTATCTTTTTATTTTGATTTAATTTCCCCATTTTTATAAATCTTTTTTTTTTTAATGAGACAAATCTAATTCCCTTTGATTGTTTATAGTGGATTAAAATTCTTATATTGTTATGTTTTATCATGGTATTATTATCATTATTATATAAAGGGAAAAAGTCTATTTTTGGCCAAATTTTTTTTAAAAAAAATTTTAATAACAGCCAATTAGTTTCTATTAAAAACCTCTTATTTGTGGGAAATGAAATTGGTTTATTTTAATTTAAATTTTTGAAGTTTTAAATAAAACTAATTGATTTCTTGGTATAATGATAAAGTGCAATCAACTAAAAGAGATCTTTATAAAATTCTTTATGTGCATTTAAATACTTAATGCTCTTTTTCTCAATATATATATATATATATATATATATATACACACACACACTTAATGCTCTGTGCTAATTCAGTTTCTGAAGAATATTTGAATCATTACATGTAATATACCAAGTACTTGCTTCAGGATCAGTTGAGTGGATTTTCACTTTAATTAGGATTTCATCTTGTAAGTTTTTAGGTGCAAGTCCATGCCATCTTGCAAGTAGCTGGAAGAAACCCCAATTCAAAATTTTTTTTTTTTTGGGTATAAAATTAAAGTGTTTTCTCGGGGTGAACAGTGCATATTTATCTGGAAGCAGATTGAGAAGATTCCAATGAATGAGATAAAGAAAGAATTGAAATCTGTTGAAAATTTATACTTATCGGCTGAGGTACTGTTTTTTAGAACTTTTCTACATGCCTTTAATTTGATATTCAAAGCCATTTCTGTGTTTAGCTTGGTCATTTCTTTTCACAGGAACTTTCAATTTCCTTGAAATCCATATAAAAGTACCCAAAAAATATTGCATCGGAGGATGGTACTATATTGTATGCAATCTTGCCATCAACTGGCATTTTTTTTTTTTTTTTTCTGATAAGCTGCAATTTCATTCAAAACAGAAAAGGATGGGCACTCTGCCTTACAGATAGAGGCTAATTGTCCTTACTGAAATAGAAAAACTCAAGAGAACTAGGGGAAAGCTTTGCTGCTGCATGGGCAGCTGCATTGCAATCCCTTTTGACCCAACAAAAGCGACAAAATGAAAATAAATGCTATAAGACATAACGCATCATTGATAACATTGCTAATGGTCCATGCTGGGGAGATGTTTTCAGAGGTTAGCGGATCAAAACAGCTCTTGGCGTCTCCCTCAAGGATAATACGGTTCCAACCTTCCTCTCGAGCTAGCTGGACACCCCAGAGAATTGCGTGGGCTTCAGCTAGGATAGGGGAACTTTTTCCAAATGTTTTTGCCCAGATTTTTAGCACATCATTGGATCGCTTTCACCATTTTCTATAGTGAAGTGCTGGTATTTATCAGTTCAAGAGAAGACTTTAGTGGTGTGATTTTGATTCTTGAATTGAATATTTTTCCCACTGGATTTCAGGAAGCCCATAAGTTACTTTAACCAGAAGACAAAATTTTAAAGACAATGACCATTCAATTTTCTGAATATCAGGTATAGTCCAATTTCATCTTACCGGAATGTGATAGAGATTTGATAATAAATTTTACCAACTGATACATATTAGTGGCCATAGTAGCTAGTGAGCATAATTTAACGGGGCTAATTGTTCTTATAATGATGTGTATCAGGCCTGTGCTATAGTATTTATTACTGCCCAAAGTTATGTAGACATTGCTTCTATCTCTGTTGGCCCAAGAACTTCTGGAGGACAGGTATCAAAGTATTTCAGGTCCCTGTATTAATCTTTATGTATGTGTGTGTTGTTTGTGTGTGTGTGTGAGAGAGAGAGCTTGATGTGAACCGTTAGCCCTTGCAGTTTCAATTTTCTGTCCTAACAGAAATTTAGGAGCACTTCCTGTTGCATCTCTAAAATCAGAAGATACTGGTGAAGCCACTTGATTTTAAAGTTGGATGGGGTTTATTTGATGCAACCATAAAGGATTGTATCACATGAAACCATTGAAAAAGTAATATGGATTTGGAAATAAAGTAGAGGAATTTTTTCGTATTTTTTTTCCGTACACCTAAGGTTCTTAATTTGGAGAGGGAAAAAAAAAAAAAAGATGATGAAAATGCTGGTGAGCCAGAGAGGAACATAGTAGACAAAAAAATAAATAAATAAATCTAACAGTCACAGTTCCTTTCCTTTTCTATTCCCCTTGACAAATTACAACCATTTCCATGTATATGCATGTAGACAGACCATAACAAGGAACTAAAAGCTAGGCAAAAGCTTTCAGGAATACCATATTCAATCCCTGGGGTCTTGCTCATATTGAACTATTGAAGTCAAAACTATTTAATAGGCTAATTTGTAAGGTATAGCTCTCCATAACTATTACTAAATTAACTACACAATCATTGTTATATGGCTTGTCCCAAAGAGTATCAATTTATCTGTAACTTTAAAACCTTCTGCCATAGTATTTTAGATTTAAATTGAGTTGTAGCAATGGCTAGTCAGAATATATGCTAGATTGGGTTAAGGAATATAATATCTCAGTGCTTGAGTTTTTCTGAATCTGGTGCTGTTCTTGATCCAAATAAAGTTTCTGCTTGAATTATTCGAAATGGGATTTGACAGCAGGAATATAGAGGTCTACTTGTATAATTTTAATATAATTGGAAGGGTGAGAGGTCAGTTTCAAAAAAAAAGGAAGGGTGAGAACTGAGAACTGAGAAGTGAACATTGTATTCTTTACCTGTGATTATTTTTTGTGTATTCATATTTGCACAGTCAGCTACAACGATGCCCTGGTGATTCTATTTCTTGTCCTAACCAACTTCTGGCTAAACTTCAGCTAGAATACTTGCATTTATTTAATGCTGGCTTAAATTAGACACTGGGATCTGCTCCAAGGAAGTAATGGCTGAGTCTGATGTTTGTGGGAATTATGGTTTTCCTTCGATAAAGTTACAACTGTAAATATTATTTTGGTTTTTTTTTAATGGAAATTATTTTGGTTTTTCGATTTTGCATGACTAGAAATAAGCAGGAATACATGTATCAACTTCGTAATATACCAACCAAGTATCAACAATTTATAGTTATTGATTCCAAACCCAGTAATTAATTAAGTTGATGTTTCATCATGAATCATGATATTGCCATGTTCTAGAATATGGACAACATTTCTAACCCCCTCCCCACAATGTAGTTGATAAATAATAACCATAATACTCAAAAGGCATGCTTTTTCTATTCAGTATAATTTACTCTCCCACATCAAAGCAATACTTTCATGTCTACAATAAAAGGTAGGAAGACTGAAGTCACTGAACACAATAACAGCTTCATTTAACCACAAATTACATAGCGAACACACCTCCTAACAGCTTCATATGATACAAACAACTGTGATACGACAATGTGAATTTCATAGAGATAGGCACCTCATTAGAAACTCCAACCTACTAATCTTCCTATTCGAGTAAAACCAAACTCTCCATAAAATTACTTGTGAAACCTACCCATGTAGGAAATTGAAATCCAAGACTATTCTTTTTCAGACTCTCAGGATCAAATGAAAGAAGGAGCCCATTGCGCTTCTCAATGAGAAGTTCACCATCGTCAGTGCAGCCATAGAAGCTGTCAACCCAACCCACAGCTAAACTCTTTTGAGTCCAAGACTTAACGACACCATACTCCTTCATCACCCATATGTGACACTTATTACTATTTCGAACACGAGCCTTACCGAAAACAATCAATGCCAATGATCCCTTAAACACCGTAAGATTTTGAGAAAATCCATCTAAATATCCATCAAGTTCATCTAAGTAATTCTGTGGCAGCATTATCTCTCCAAATTTTTCCTCATTGACATCAAATGACAAAATGAATTTGTGAGCATTATATGCTATACAGTGCAGAGCTCCATTAAAAAATACACAGGGTGAATCATCAATACCATCAATAGATCCATTACGTCCCTCCACCGATATGACAACCCTTCTCCATGAATCTGTACTCAATGTATAAACTTCGGCCTCAGCCGGCTCCAATTTTTCTCCAATTCTCAAAATCTTGAAGTCATTGTTTTCAGAATGATATGCAAGTCCAAGAGCAATACGTGTGTCAGAGATGCTAGTACCATCGAGCATCTTAAATTTCCTAATGCTCGGGTTCCACAAATATATTAAATCTTTACAATTGCTCAGATAACTAGCAAAGCAGAACATGCCATTACAGAAGCCCGCTATCCGAGAATGACAAAAGGGTATTTCAATGCTAGAAATTTGGGTCAATTTGCCATCACTATTGCGAACACCAGTAAATAATTTTCTGCAATTGGGAGGACCCATGGGTACTAGGGAGTATAAAAGATAGCCATTATGATTGCTACTGTTATAATTGAATAGTGATATTGCTCGGTCGAGGTGCATGTTGATGAAAATGCGGCTGGTGATGGTAGAGTACCAAGATTTGGAAACGCATCTAAATCGGATTAAGGATTTCACAGGCAGCCAAGTGAGGATTTCGTGGATAATGTGGTCAGGGAGAGACTCTGATGGGAATTTAGGCTGAGATATTGGTGATTCATTCATTCGATTATGTTTATGTGGAGGAGTGTTCATTTGGGTTTCTGTCTTTCCAATAGCCTCTCCAAACCCAAAATCCTCGTAAACCCACAAAACGTTTTGCTCTCTAAACTCAATTACAATCAAAATACAAACTCAAAACATGATTTTAAAACTAATCATATCAGAACAACAAAAAGGAAGGAAAAAAAAGAAGAAGACAGAAGCCGATCACTGACCCATGGGGATCAGGAAGAGTGGCGGTGGAGCGGAAGGCACGGCTTGGTACTGTGAACGCCGTTTATCCACTTGGCACTGTGAGCGACGGTGGAGCGGCGATCTCTCTCTCGTTCTTTCTCTCTCTGCCTTTGGACTTTGTCGTTCTCTCTCTCCCACGACTCGAACACTTCCCCCTCCTAAACTAGTGCTTGCGGAGGCCTCTTTTTTTTTTTTTTTTTTTTTTTTTTTTTTTTTAAAATAATAAAATAAATAAAAGGGTTAACGTGTAATTATCTTTTATTTATTATAAATTAATGAATATATTTTCAAAAAAAAAAAAAAAAACTATTGAGAGACTATAATATATATATATATATATATAGACACACACATACAAGGTAGAAATTCTATTCTAATCTAAGTGTATATATGTGTGAATGTTATTTTTAAAAACTTAAACTCAGTTCTTGTCTTCCACACCTTACAAACACTTGTACTTATTAAATAACCATCATACTAAGAGTATTTAAAAAAAATATTTAAATAGAATAAAGAAAATAGATAATTTGTTAATTGAGAGATGTATTTTAAAAAATAGATACACAAAAGATAAAACTAATCATTTACTCTCCAAACAATGTAAAAGTTTAGGCAGATTAGCTGTGATTCTTAGGTAGGTTTGTCATACATTTTTTGTCGTTTTATGTGAAGAAGTAAGTCTTAACTACTCTCCTCAAACAAATTATGACTCATGCACTTCAGACCTTTTTTTTTTTTAACCATCAATGATTTCAAACAAATAAATAATTTTTTAGAAAAAGTATATTTCATGAGGTGACGGATAAAGCCTGATATAATACATCTTTGTTTCCGAAAATTACTTTTATAACCTAGATAGTTCATTAATTCAAAGTGTATTTAATGTATTTCATAAAAATAGAAAAATTTATAAATTATTAATGCACTTTATTTGTCCTCTAATTACTATTATACCATAATAATAGCTCATTGAACCAAATAATATTTAGAAGACATTCTAGAAATATATAAGTAAATATTTTTATATAAAAATCTTCTTTATTTATTTTTTAAATGTTTTTATAAAATTAGAGATACTGATTTTTTCCCCCTTATAAGAAACCATAAGGTCACCAAATAATTCATTGCCCACACCCTAACCCAATAGCCCAATGGCTCACCGGGCTAATGGGCAGCTTAACCCATTGTTATTAGGATTTTACTAATGTGTGCTCTTAGGGCACACATTAATTTCCATTTTTGAAAAAAAATTTCTCGAGAATTGAAAAAGTAATGATAGCTTTTTCAATTCTCGAGAAAATGTTTTCAAAAATAAAAAGTTTAATGTGTGCCCTAAGGGCACACATTAATCGGACCCTTGTTATTAATGCCCATGGATAGCCCACTAGCCCAGTGAGTTAGGCCATGGGTTAGTTTTTATTCCCATGAGCGCCTAATAGGTTAGTCCAATAGCCTAGCCCACTGGCTAACTCGTTACCCAGCCCTATAACTCAGAATTCATAACAAAAATATATTGAAAGAGAATGCGGAATTGATCTTGAGATATTATAGAAGAATTTCTTAAGAAAACTCTCCTAACTACTAAGATATTTAAAGTGATTGTATTAAACTTATTTTACTAAATATATATTTTTCTAATAGTCTAGCAACTTTGAATTAACTATTTAAATTTTTTTTATTAAAAGATAAAATTAAAAAAAAAAAACCATTTAAAACTTTAATTAAAAAAAAAAACTTAAGTAGATTTGACCATGTGTGAGAGACCGCGCCCCTGGCCTATTTTTTATTGTTGGGCCAAACCCACATGAATTGGTAGAGTTATGTTATTACCTCTCAAAATGGAGATTCGACTAATTATATTTTCCCCTTTAGATTAAGGGTTTTACAATGGAGTCGTCATTTATTTAATTATTAGAATAAAAAAAAAAACTAAAATTGAAAAATTCATCATTTTATTGATTTGCAAATAAATTTACATTAATCATAAGAAATTACATGGCTTTGGTCTTAGATACAATCTAAGATAAAGTACATGGCTTTGTTTCCTAGTTACAATCTAGAAATTGAAAATTACATGGATAAGCATTGATCTATCAACCCTTAATCTAAGCTCAGAGACTATGTTACAAGATGGGGAAGGTGTTAGGCACCCATCTTGCCTAGTGAAACCAGTTTTCTAAACTATGGTGGCCAAAATTCATATCATATCATCTAATATATTATCAATTAATTTGTATGTTGAATTCAATATGTGTGCATGTGCAAAGTGCTTGGGGGTCTAGGGGGGAAAGGGTTTGAGTTGCGGGGTTAGCAGCATGTTGTAATTATCTCTCAAAAAAAAATGTGTGCATTTGATAAACCCTAATTCAATTTATCAAGCATTGCATTTTGATTAAAATTAATAAATTCTAGTGAATGTGTGTGGATGGTGATATCCTAGATTCAAGGATTTGAAAGAATTATAAAATAAACGTGTTTTTCATATTTTTGATGTGGATTTAAGATCAAATCTAGTGTTATGCATAAACATGTGATGAACAACTAAGAACATATGAAGAACACATATGAACATTTAAGAACATTCAAACATATTCAAGGATTTTAAATAAACACTAGCATGCTCTAATCATAAATTAACATTATAGCAACATGAAAAATGAGTTAGGGATAGAGATTATACTTGCATGCAAGATCCACACGGTGGAGGAGGAGGCTCTTGGTGGAAGTCCTAAGGGTGGAGTAGAAAAGAAGAACTAGGAGAGGGAAAGTAAGTCTCACTCAATATCTTGAGTCTCAGGAAAACCAAGATATGACAAGACTACTTAACTTCACTAGAACTCAAGAGAGGAGAAGAGAAAGTGTTTCTTTGTGTGCTCTAGAATGGAGGAGAGAGGGGTTTATATAGTAGTAGTAAAAAAATATGAGTGAAAAGTCATTTAATGAGGGTTGACAAATGATTAAAAAGAATCATGAACCTAGACCTTATTTTAGACTTTGGGGAAAGCTAGTGCATTAAATGTAGAGATTGGTGAGAGTGATGAGCAAGTAAAATTCGGTTTTCTCGTAATTATTGTAACAGCCCGCAGAGACAAATTCAAAAAATCATATCTTACTCAATTCTAATCAAAATTGTCTCGTTCTTGTGCTCAAATTGAAGCCACATATGTCTAGTTTCTGGAAAAATTAACCTCACTCATAGATTCAAAATATTTTGAAAGATATCAACGAAATGGTGAGCAAAGGTCATTTGTTGAAAAATAATTTCAGCACAATTAGCATTAATAGGCCCCAAATTTGTTTCTAATTAACATTAAAAGACTCCAATCACTTCCATTTTAGACTTAATTAGTTCTAAATTTACCCTAATTAAAAAGATAATTACACAAATTACTCATTGAATAATTAATGTTTGACTATTTAATTAATCAAGTGCGGGCAACCTTACCATAAGATGTAATCCTAGCCAATCAAATTATGACACATCATTAATCTCAAATTGATTGTAATTATAACCAATTGAAATTAATTATTCATAATCAGATATAGTCGGACTCAATTTGTGATAGTACATCTCGGCCATTAAAACTTGATTTGATGATAACTTTCAATTTGATGGTCCAATTAAGGCTTATAACTAGTCAATTTGATCGTTACAACATCAAGATCATTTTGATGAAATGAAATGAAGGATATAGTGGCCACAGTTAAGATGCCTATTTGCAAGGTGAAATTAGCCTTTTATCCTCCATGTGAGGTTAAATGCGAATTGCAAAATGGGGTGTCAACACCATGAAAAAATTTGGAATAAGTTTTAAATTCTTTAATTCTTACCTTAAAAAAAGATTGATTCTTCCATTATTAAAAAAAAAAAAAAATGATTCTTTCCTTATAAAAAATAATAAAATAAGATGTAACATAAGCTCATGGTAGCCCATTAGGCCCAACCCAGTAGTCTAGCCTGCTAAAGATAAAATAGGCATTACCCATAGGATGAGGTTTTCTCTTTTGACCCAGCCCAACTCGGGCTATTAACTTGTTAACCAGTTCGCTATGCCCAGCCCATTTTGCCCATAGGCCAAGTAAAAATGGGTCGGGTCAACCCTACCCAGCCCATTTACAACCCTTCTGGAGTTCAGAATCCTTTCATTTTTATTAATGATATATATATATATATATATATTATTCTTTATAGGTTTTAGTTAGTTCAACTAGTAAAATCTCTAATGGTTGAATAAGAGATCTAGGGTTCAATCCCCGCTCAACTGGTAAAATCTCTAATGGTTAAATAAAAGATCTCGAGTTCAATCCCCACATACACAAAAAATCAATTAGTGTCTTGGTCTGATAATAAAAAATTATCATCAGGAGCGGACGACATAGGTTATATATATATATATATATATATATAAATTGTAGGGGATGGGCCAAGAACAAAACCGCTATTAGGATAGGCCCAAGGACCATATAGGCCTAATAGGCGAAGTATTAGGCCAAACAAGGGAGATACCCTTGCATTCCGATGAAGGTGAGATGAGCTACCACTATACCAAGGGACATAGGCCGAAGTTGACAGCCACGAGAAGACCATAATGGAAAAAAGTGCGAGGTGTATTGGAGAAGCATCTATCACCTCCACATTAAATGCCCTGCACCAATCAAGATAGTTGCATTAATGATGGAAGTGATGCCTGTATAATGCTTGGACAGCCTGTAACCTACCCGACACTTCCACTAAGGGGGAGGATGGGATAAGTATCTGATAGATGACTACCACCCTACAGCTAGAGAGCCAGGATTGAGTGCAGACTGCTATAAAAGAATGGGATAACCCCATTAGATAGGGGAGAAAAAAAGAATAGGAGGAGAGAGAGAGAGAGAGAGAGAGAGAGAGAGAGAGAGAGAGAGAGAATTACCCATACTTGTGAGGTTGTTTGCTTTATAACACTTTCCTCGGTCAACCGAGGGGGCATTAATATCAGACTTCCTTCGCGTAATCCTTTTATGTTGGATTTACTTACCCCATTTTAGTCTATATGGCCAAGAATCCGCAAGCTAGCCTGTCTTTCCAATCTCTAAACAATTATTTGTAGTGGGCTTGTCCATAAGGCCCAATCTTCAAGCCCTTGGGCCCTAAGTGTGTTGGGGAAGTGTCTGTCACCTCTGCATTAAATGTTCTACACCAACCAAGATAGTTGCATTAATGAAGGAAGTGTTGCCTGAATAGTGCCTGGATAGTCTCTAACCTACCCAGCACTTCCACTAGGGGAAGGATGGGACAAGTATCTGATGGACAACCACCACCCTACATTTAGAGGGCCAAGATTGAGCACAGACTGCTATAAAAGAAGGGAGAATCCCATTAGATGGGAAAGAACAAAAGAATAGCAGGAGAGAGAGAGAGAGAGAGAGAGAGAGAGAGAGAGAGAGTTACCTATACTTGTGTGGTTGTTTGCTTTGTAACACCTTCCTCAATCAACTAAAGAGGCATTAATATCAGAATTCCTTTGCGTAATCCTTATGTGTTAGATTCATTTATCCCATTTCAAACTATATGGCTAGGAATCCATAAGTTGGTCTACCTTTCCCATCTCTAAACAATTATTTGTTGTGGACTTGTCCATAAGACCCAATTTTCAAGCCTTTGGGCCTTAGTGGATCATTTCACGCCCACACAATTGGCGCCATATATGGGAAAGATTGCCTTGGATTCCAAAAAAATGTAGTCAAGATCATGGAAAGATGACCTCTAGAGATAGATCCAAAACGGTGGAGCAAAGTGAAGGTATAGAGTTGGTGGGATCTAGGCAAAGGCTAGACTGGGTGAATCAAGAGCCTAGAAGAGAAGTAAGAGATAGGACCCCATCCGTCAAAAGTAGTCGAAGTACATCAGCTCGGTTTAATAGGAGAAGCTAGGGGAGCCTAGCACCCTCAAGGCCAGATCCTCGGGACTGTGGGCGCATCAAGTCGTTTCGAGGAAAGTACGCCTTGACCGAGTGGACTGAGATGGAGAAAAGAAATGGAGTCACCGCCTAGATTAGGTCTAGGAACCATAAATATAGCACCCTTCGTGGAAGGTTTAATCTATTACCAGAGCATGTTTTTGGAGTTTAGGTATGGGGATGGGAAGATGTTAGGCACCCAACCCCACCCGACTCGTGAGTCGGCTTCCACCCATTGTGTCTTATGTCTTAATCTCATTAAAGGCATATTCAACATTCATCATTCTAGACTCACACACACACACACACTAGCATACATTTAGCAATCAACATGGCATTTTCATCCCAAACCCTAACATACATTTATCATGCATCTCATCACATCATATCCATGGCAGCAAATAAACAAACATTTATCATATCCAAGGCAGAAACATAGACATGTTAAAATCAAACAAAAATGTTATCATATCCAAGGCAAAGCATTTGCAAATATCATTCATGCTCATCAAAGTAAGATCAGATCATATTTCAAACAAATGCATGTTCATATGAATGCATGACTTACCTCACTTACTTTACTGCAACACAGCACATATGCATCAATGCATGGTCATATCATATGCATGTTCATGGCATATCAAAGCAATAATTGGAAAGATACCCTAATCTAACATATAAAGAACAAACACCAAACAAAACATGGAGGCAGAAACTCATAAGCATAAGACAGAAAAAAAAAAGAGGCATGTTACATAAGAGAAATAAAGAAACAGAAGTAGAAAATGGTCGAATTAGAGTTTCTAGGCATGAGTATGCATGCGCATACATAAGGTTGTGTGTGCAGCCCTATTGTATGTGTATGCATACTTCAAGTATGCGTGTGCATGCTAGAAGCATGCATACACATACACACCCTAAAACCCTAATCTAGAAAACATAGAACACAACAGAACATAAACTTAAACTAACAACCTAACATGCATAAAATGGTAAAGCAAAGAAAACCTATGCTAAGCAGACATGTTATAAAATAAACAAACAAGTAGAACAAAGGAAAAGAGGATTAAAACAAAGAAAAGGAAAGGAAAAGGGACTAGAACTTATACCTAAAAACACAAAGCTCCTTAACTTGATTTTGACTGTTCCCCTCAGTCAATCTATTCATAATCAAAGATCAAGACTAGAAAAGGCCAGAATCAGAAAGGCGAAAATCACATTTTGGTCCCTATATTTTGACCCGATTTCCGTTTTAGTCCCTAAGTTTTTTTTTTACCGCTTTTAGTCCCTCTCCAGAAAAACGGTTCCATTTTGGTCCCCACCGTTACTTCATAAACGGATATGGCTGATGTGGCAAACGGCATTGGTAGTCAATAATAAAATAATGGGTCTACAGTAACCTGACTCCTACTGTTAGTTATTCCCGCCCTTAGTAGTCACGTGCCACTCACGCCCCTAACCAAGCAAAACCCCAAATCAGTCAGATAGAACTCACTGAAAATCCCTAATCTCACTGAAAATCACTGAAAATCCCTAATCTCTTACCTTACCTTACCCGTTGCTCATCAGAAGACCGATCAAAGAACCCACAAATCGGCAAGCACAAAAATCCCACAAATCGGCAAGCTTCAGTGTGTTTGTGCTGAGCAGATTGCGAAGGTTGTATTTCTCTCGAACTCTCTCTCTCTTTAGTTATGTTATGAATGCCATTTTAAGTGCTGGGTAATCGTTCTGGGTTTGAATCTCAGTTGTTGGGTTTTGAGAATTTGGGAATTTTGAGATGTTGTGTTTTGTTATTGCTCTGGAATTTCAATCTATCTCTGTTTCTCTCTCGTTGTGTCTCACTTTCACTCTCTCTCTTCCTCTCTCCCTTTATAGCTTTTGTAGTGGACATAAAACTGACCGTGATAGTGGAATATTGTTTGGCTGTTGTGTGTTGCTTTCTTCTATTTGCGTCTCCCTTTATAGCTTTTGTTTTACTTTTGTTTATCAGGGACCACATTACTGACTGTATTTTTGTTGGCAATTGCATTGTTTGTCTGTATTATGTGTCACTATTGTTTATCAGGGACCACTATATTGACCTTTGATAAACCATGGAATCTTTGTGTTGGTATTTGCACTGATTGTTTGTATTGTGTCTTGCTTTTCAAGAAGTGGCTGGGTCCATGTGATCCCTTTGTCGGTATTATATGCTTTTTTATTTGTTTATTAGCCTAACAAAGTATTATTAATATCTGTTTTCATTTTCATTCTGTTTTCTTCCCGTGACTTGCATGCAGGATGAATGAGCTTTTTACTCTGCATGTCCACCATGGTGGGCATTTCATGTGGAACCCTTAAGCGTATGTGGGAGGGACAGTTGATATAGTGGATAACTGTGACCCAGATAGGTGGTCAAAAGTAGAGATTGAGAGTATATGTAGGGATTTTGGCTACTCTGAAGTAGATAAGCTATGGTATAAAATGCCTGGTGTGGACCCAGAGCGGTCAAATTTCCATCAGGTGGTTGATGATGATACTGCTATGTTCATGACTGACTTGGTGAAGGGATATGGGGAGATTCATGTCTTTGTGGAGCATCCAGTGCATGAACCAGTTGAGTTACCAATGGAGGATTTTGATCCCTTAGCTGCTGGAGTACCTGGTAGTGAAGTAGAAGGTGTAGGTGTAGAGGTTTTTGCTAGTGACAGAGTGCTTCAAAATGATAATGAAGAGTACAGACCCGATTTTTCACAATTTGGAGGCCATGATGATGCTGAATTTGTTAATGTTGACCATGGTGAGCCACATGAGGTAGATGATGAGGAAGTTTGTACTAGGAGGGCTGGCAAAGCACCAGTTGTTGATGACCAAGTTGAGGAGAGTAGTAAGGGCAGTGAGGGCAGTGAGGATGAGAGGAGTGACTTAGAAGAGCCAGAACCAGAAGTGCAACCAAGCTGAAAATGCTGAGGTTGAAGCAGGACAAATGGGTGGTGGTGTCATGAATTCTGACTATGAGAGTGAGGAGTTGCTTAGCCTTGATGAATCATCATCAAGCAGTGAGGGTGGTGATGATTCAAGTGATGATGACATCCCTGTTGCTGAGGTTGACAATTCTATTAGGAGCAGCAAATATCCAATCTTTAGGCCAGTAGCCAAAGCTGAGAATCTTAGGTTTGAAAAGGATATGTTGTTCATCTCAGCTAAACAATTTAAAGATGCTATAACTGATTATGCAGTCCATGGTGGGTGGGGTATAAAATTTGTGAAAAATGACTTGGTGAGAGTGAGAGCCCGATGCCAGCCAGGGTGCAATTTTGTTGCCTACCTTGCAAAGGTGCCAAGGGAGAAGAGTTTTAGATTGAAAACACTGAACATGGAACACACATGCACCAGAAGCTATAAAAATCCAAGGTGCACAGCATCATACATTGGGAAGAAGTTAGTGAAGAGGGTTAGGAGACAGCCTGGCATAAAGCTTAAGGATATTCAGGAGGCTGTGTATGAGAAGTATGTGGTTGACATAAGTGCAGGTAAGGCAAGTAGGGCTAGAGAGAGAGCTCAAGATGCTATTGATGGAACCTACACTGCACAGTTCAACCAACTATGGGAGTACTGTGATGAGTTGAGAAGGTGCAGTCCTAGGAGCACAATATTGATGAAGGTGCATACTTATGAGGATGGTGATTTGGCAGCTGAGCATGGATTGGCAACCGGGCTGCCATATTTTGAAAGACTGTACATCTGCCTTGAAGGTTGCAAGAAGGGCTTCTTGGCAGGGTGCAGGCCAATCATTGGTCTAGATGCATGCCATCTGAAGACCAAGACAGGTGGTCAGCTGATGTGTGCTGTTGGCAGAGATCCCAATGATGAATACTTCCCATTCGCATATGCAGTAGTAGAGGCTGAAACAAAGGACAGTTGGACCTGGTTTCTTAATTTATTGCTTGCTGACATAGGAGATGACAAGCAATGGGTGTTCATATCTGACCAGCAGAAGGTATGATGGTAGCTTTATTGCTTGTTGAATTATTTGTAGTTAATGGTAGCTTCATTGTTTGCTGAATTAAATGATTGTGCTTTGCAGGGGTTGGTGAACACCTTTGTTGACAATTGGCCACAGTACAAGCACAGGATCTGCTGCAGACATTTATACCAAAATTTGAGGAAAAATCATCCTGGTGTCATTATAGACCTTTTTTGGAAAGCAGCCAAGGCTACCTATCGGCAAGCATTTGAGAGGGCAATGAATGAGCTAAAGGAGGTGGATGAAGATGCATTCAAATGGCTGCAATCTCAGTCAACAACTATCTGGGCTAGGCACATGTTCAAAAGTGATGGGCAGAGTGACACGGTCTTGAACAACATGTGTGAAAGCTTCAACAGCGCGATAGTTAAGTTCAGGAGCAAACCTATAATCACCATGGTATGCATAATTCTCCCTTTCATGTGCATTATGATCCATAGACCTATGTAATTCATGAATGATTAATTCTCCCTTTCTCTCTATGTGCTTGCAGCTTGAGTGTATTAGGCTATATCTAATGACTAGATTTCAAGCAAACAGAGAAATGATTATGAAGGTGGAATCTGAGTTGTGTCCTAAGATAAGGAAGAGGCTGTACAAGGAGAAGTTGACATGCAGCAAGTGGATAGCATGTTGGGCTGGTCGTATGAAGTTTGAAGTGAAGAATGGGCTTGAGAGTTTCATTGTGGACTTGGAAGAGAAGAAATGCAGCTGTAGGAAGTGGGACATAGTTGGCATACCATGTTGCCATGCCATTTCTTGCATATTTTTCAACAGAGAAGATGCTGAAAAGTATGTCAATACTTGCTACAAAAGGACTACCTACATTGATTGCTATGAACCCATTATAGAGCCCATCAATGGCCAGAATATGTGGGGTCCTAGTGGACTGCCACCTGTGCAACCCCCTATCAAGAGGAGACCTCCTGGCAGGCCTAAGAAGAAGAGGGCACTGGAGCCTGATGAACCTAGAAGTCACAGAAAAAAAAGAGGCCTAGGCATCTCAAAACAATGCAAGTTATGTGGGAAATTAGGACACAACAAGAGGAGCTGCAAGGGAGAAGTAGGAGGGAACTCCTCCTTGCCTGGGAGTGCATCCCAAGCCAGTAGGACCACTACAAGGGTAAGTATACACTTTGACTTAGATATCCTTATTGTTTTGTTTTTCAGTTGGCAAACTATTAATTGTTATTGTGCTTATGCTTGCAGGCAGCCAAGGATGCTCAGCCAACAGTACACAGGGCACAACCAAGCTCTAATGATAATGTGACCACTGATAACCAGTCCAATCGAAGACCAAAAAAACAGAGGAAGAGAAGTGCAGCCACTACTAAAACCTTGAATGCAACTGGGAATGCAGCAAGATATATGGCAGCAATGAGATCTGATAAAAGATAGCAAACTGAAGCAGGACCTTTCTTTTTGTTGTGCTATATGTTGAAACACTCTTCGTATATTTATGTAACTGCTAGAACAATTGGCATATGTTTATGGGCTGACCAAATCCTTTTTTGTATGAATGTGCTTTGTCACATATTTTGTAATTATTGTGGTACACCAAAAACTACCATTGGTGTTAAATATTTTGTAATTATTGTGGTACACCAAAAACTACCATTGGTGTTAAATATTTTGTAATTATTCTCCCATTGTTATGATGATTCAGCTTCCATTATTCAGATTTGCTTTGCTGGTTTTAGCTTTGGTTTTTAAAATGCTTAAACTCAAAGTTGCTGGTTTTTAGCTTTGCTGGGCAGTTTGGTGATTATGCAGATTTGGTGAGCATTGGAGTTTAATGTGCTGGGAGTAGCCACTTTAATGTGTAATGATGTACGATGTATGAATAAATGTGTAATGATGTATGAATAAAGAGCTGCTGGTTTGGTAATTTATGCAGAAACTACGCAGGTTTGGTAATTTATGCAGAAACTATGCAGGTTTGGTAAATTATGCAGGCTGCTGGTGATGCATGCAGGTTTGGTAAATTTTGCAGCCAGCTCCTTCAATACATAAAGAGAATTTTGCAGCCATGCCATTTCTTGCATATTTTGCAACCAGTTGCTCTTTAAATTGCAGTATCAATTTGCAGTATCAAATTTGCAGTATCAAATTGCTGTTTCCATTCAATTACGTTGTGTCAAATTGCTGTTTCCATTCATTCAAAATTGCAGTGCACAAACACTTAACAAACATTAACAAATTGACAGTTGATGCACAAACTGCTTTGGCACAAACACTTAACAATAATGCACAAACACTTAACAAATCAAATTGCTGTTTCCATTCAATTATGTTGTGTCAAATTGCTGTTTCCATTCATTCAAAATTGCAGTGCACAAACACTTAACAAACATTAACAAATTGATAGTTGATGCACAAACTGCTTTGGCACAAACACTTAACAATAATGCACAAACACTTAACAAACACTTAACAAATTGACAGTTGATGCACAAAATGCTTTGGCACAAACACTTAACAATAATGTAATAAATTGGTACACAAATCATAGATTAATTAGAAAGATCATATTCCATTGCTAAAGTCTTGGATTGAAAAGAGAATTACACCAAAAAATCAGGCCTTTTCCCACTACTACAAACCAACACATTCCAACACAAATTATGGCATTTTTCCACTAATACATACACCAAAATTCAGGCCTTTTGCCACTAATACATACAACAAAATTCAGGCCTTTTTCCACTAACACCTACCCACCTAATGACCCATTCCCCCCCACCTATTTAGCCAACCAGAAGAAGCATCAAACAAAGTAGCATCCCACTTATCACCAGAGACAGCCCCAGGCAAATGAGCAGCCTCTTCTCTCTCTTCCTGTAGCCTACAATGGCAGCTTCAAGGGTCAAAATCCGTTGCCTCTGCTCCGGAATCAGCACCTTCCCACGCTCGTAGATTTCATCATCAAGCCACTGAAAAAATTTACACTTGCGTCCAACCTGACACCCAAGGACCAGATAAATGATGTTAAATAAACAACCAAAATCATGAAAAACAGTAACAAATAGTATTAGCAAATACTACCTTACCAGAAACTAAAATAGTATTAGCACAATGTTCTTGTATTAGCACAATTTATATTGTCAGCAACAAGCTGAGTTTTTTTTTTTTTTTTTCCTTAAATTTTTTAAAATTTTTATTTATTTAAGAAAATAAATTCTGGGTTAGACTTAGACTAAAGGGGATTGCAAGATTGAAGCAAGATTGAAACGAAAATGAACCTGAAGTGCTTCCAAAGTTAAAAACCCAGAAATTTAAAAACATTACAAAGAGAGATACTACCTTACCCAGTAATTTGGACAACCGTAGAACCTTCTTCCAGGGTTGTCAGGTGTCCACGAAATGACCACAACGGGTCTCTCCGAGCAGAAGCATCGAGCTGGGCCCCTTTTCCTCAAGCTTCCACTCGATGACATCGAGCTTGAATCCATGGAAAGCAGTTGATTTGAAGATGGTTTTCGGCTGTGTGGTGAGCGAGGAGCAAGATTTGAAGGTGTTTTTGAGTTCGTGACTGGTGAGGGACTTCAATCCGTGTGGTGACTGATGAGCGAGGAACTGAGGAAATTTGGGGGTCAGGGATTTCTATCTGACTGATTTGGGGTTTTGCATGGTTAGGGACGTGAGTGGCACGTGACTACTAAGGGCGGGAATAACTAACAGTAGGAGTCAGGTTACTGTAGACCCATTATTTTATTATTGACTACCAATGCCGTTTGCCACATCAGCCATATCCGTTTATGAAGTAACGGTGGGGACCAAAATGGAACCGTTTTTCTGGAGAGGGACTAAAAGCGGTAAAAAAAAAACTTAGGGACTAAAACGGAAATCGGGTCAAAATGTAGGGACCAAAATGTGATTTTCGCCAATCAGAAAATATTGACTTAAGGATGTTTTGTGAAAAACTCCCTCTTTGATTCACTATTTCTAGTGAATCTTATGTTTTCCCTTAGGATTTTCTATGTTTTTAATTTTTTATTTATTATTTCATCTTGAAAATTATTTAGGATTTTTGTATTGTGGTTTTTATTTTGAAAGGGAAATCTGAAATTATGTTGTATTTGTGTGATATAAATATTATTAGGGTTTTAAAGTTTGGTATCAAAAGTGGAATTTATGGGTAAAAGCATGAACTTGATTTTCTTGATATTAAATCCCATAAAATGAGATATTTCATTTTTGAGTTTGCCAGTAGCCATGAGAAAATAATCTAATATTATGGGAGTGATGTGTTAACATAAAAAGGGTATGTGGGAAAATTGCAACTTGTTTCTTTGAAATCATATGATGAGGTGTGAAGATGTAGAAATGATGGAATTTTTGTGATGGTAGAGTCTAGAGCAGCTATAATGAAAGTTTGAATGATGTATGTTAATATAATTATACTGGTTTTTAATTGATTAGATTACCATCGAGAATAAATCTTGTTTGACAAAATTTTATGTCTAGTGCAATGTTTCATAATATTTTTGGCCTTATTTGTCAATAATCTATGATTGTTAAGTGTTTCTTATAGGTAAAGCCTGCATTAAAATAATACTGCTAAGTAACTGTCTTGAAGAACTGATGGAGCTACACCAAGTAGATTTTGTTTGTCCTAAGCTTCTTGTTTCATAAGCTTCTTGTTTCATAACTGAACTATCTCTATTACATAGACAATATGTGTGCCTTTTATGTTTAGTTCCTTATCTATTTTTGGTGAGAAATTGGAAATTGAACCATCTCTATTACATGATATAATGCAAGCAAGCTGCACTGATGTTTTCATTATTCTTTCATGTTGATTAATATAAACATAAATTTTTCCTGGAATAATTTCTTTTGTGTCAAGAGAAGAAGTATATACATGAGCTAGAAGTGTGCTGAACCACGTTTTAGTTCCCTTAGACATTGATTTGAAACTGAAGCTAATTATATCTTCTTAAATTTTACCAATTTTAGGAAAGTGAGGAAGAAGTCACTAACACTAAACAAGCTGAAAACGGGTTCTCTTAGCAATTGTATAATTTTTATTTATAAAATGAAATCAAAATTGTATTTTTATATTTGCTAGTTATAATTTGATGAATTTATTCCATTTTTTAATTCATTGTTGTTATAGGTTCTTCAATTATGCTAGGAGATTGTACACTTCAATCAATTCTTGATGATGGGGAGACTAATGAAGAGGATGGAAGTTGTGTCATAACTGTGGAGGATTAGACTTGTTGTATTAATTTAGTAGCTTTTTAATTTTTTAGACTTGTTGGATTAACTTGTTGGTTTGTAATTATCATAAACTTGTGGGATTTATTTTGTAGCTTTTTAATTTCTTGGACTTGTTGGATTTATTTTATTTTTATGTTTAGCATGTGATCTTAGCTATGATTTTTTGATTTATGATTAAATGGTTATCTTAGCAAGGGGATTTATTGATTAATGATCTTAGCTATGATTTATTCATTTATTGATTTATAATTAACAGTTGATTTATTGATTTATGATATTAGTTATGATTTATAGATTTATAGATTTATAATTAACAGGTTATTTATTGATTTATGATTAATAGGTTTTCAATGGTCCTATGATTTGGACTGATTTGGCATTTGGGCCATGCTATATGGGCTTGAATCTGGAAGTTATAGGGCTTCAATTCAATTTTTTCTTTTTTGGGATTGGGCCACAATTTGGGCCACAGATTGGGCCCGAATTTGGCATGGATAAACAAGGCCCGACTGCGTGGGCATAAAAAAAAATAAATAAATAAATAAAAATTGTTTATAAAACAGGCCGGGTATGGGCTCGTAGGGCGGGTTCAGGCATAAAGAAACCCGGCCCGAACTTGGCCCATTGCCATTCCTACATGTTGATTCTTTTGCCACCCTAGCTACCTTGATAGCAAGGAGCCTGCCCCAGATCATCCTAGTTGAGACTTTCACCATCCCCGTTCATGATTGTGGGATGCCCATCAAGGTTTGCAACATACACACCGAGCCTAGTTGGATGGACCCCACTATATCCTTTATCAGAAGTGGCACCCTTCCCACTAACAAAACGAATGCTGAAAAAATCCAAAGGAAGGCCCCGAGATACCGGCTATTTGGGGAGCTCAAGTTGTAGAAATGTTTATACTCAAGGCCATACTTACTGTGTGTACACCCCAAGGTATGGGAGCCTCTCCTAGAAGAGCTTCATAAGGGAATCTACAGTAATCATACTTGTGGAAGGTCCTTGGCCCATAGAGCCCTAACCTAGAGATACTAGTGGCCCAACATACAAAAAGAGGCCTAAGACTACGTCAAGAAGTGCGATCAATGCCAGAGATGTGCCCTGAACATACACCAACCAAGGGGAGTCCTTAACCACCTAAGCAACCCATGGCCTTTCGCTCAATGGAGGCTAGAAATAGTTGGGCCATTTTCGAAGGCCACGAGGAACCAAAGGTGGCTCATTATGGGAACCGACTACGTCACAAAATGGGTGGAAGCAGAGCCCCTCTCCAACATCCAAGATCAAGACATCAAGCACTTCGTGTGAAGAAATATAGTCACAAGTTTCGGTATCCTTCACACCCTCATCTCGATCAATAGCCTTTAGTTTGATAGCAAAGCTTTTCGAAGATACTGCAGTGAGTTCGGAAAAAGGAATAGGTACTCCACACCTGCTTACTCTTAGAGCAATGGCCAAGCTGAAGCAACCAACAAGGTTATGTAGATGGTTTGAAGAAGAGGCTAGACGAAGCCAAAGGGAGATGGATAGATGAACAACCCAATTTTCTATGGCCATACCGAACCAACACAAGGAGGTCAACCAAGGAAACCCCATTTTCCATGACATATGGGTCCGAGACAGTTATCCCATTGGAGTCTAGCTTCCCAAAGAACCAGCCTTTTGGGCAATTCGAGAAACGAACAATTGTTATCCAAGGCTTTGGATCTGATCGAAGAGAGGAGGGAAGTAACCATTGCCAGGTTGGCCGATTACTAACAAAAGCTCAACCAGGGGTACAATAGAGGCATCAAACCAAGGCAAATTGGTCCAACCCATTAGGCCCCAAGTAAACAGAAATAAAGTCTCGATATGCTACATGGGTAAATTTGAAAAGAAACAGAGTAATGATAGAGCCTACGCACATCCTGGATAAGGTTTATATTAAATCATCGCACGCGAATAAAATTGACGTACAAGCAAAAATGTGGTGCCAAAAAATAAATATTGTTCTATTTCATAGTCAGGCCCTAATACAAGGGCAAAGGACCCCAAAAGTTTAAAATAAAATAAAAAAATTAAAAGGAGAAAAATGAGGGAAAACGGAAGCAAGGCCCTTCTATAAGTCTAGCTTGGCTCTTCAAGGTGATCAGAATGTGCCTTGGCCGGCTTGGTCGGCTTGGCATGCCCCTCAGCTTGGATACTGGCCTCTGCCTCATTGTCATTTTCTTGCAGGATAAATACTTCAATCCCTATCTTCCATATTATTTCAGGGGGCAAGACCATGCTCAAGGGATCCTTTAGAGTAGAGGAAGGCTTCACCTCAACAACATCAAAAGGCTAGCCCCAAACTTGCATGTAGTACTCCTGGTAGAGCCCTCGAAACTAGGCCTGCAACTTTTCGGAAGCTTCATCCTTCCCTAGCTCGTATGCCGCCTACTTGGCCTCCTTTCACTCTTTCTCCTTGTTAACTAAAGAGTCCTCGAGAAAGTTGAACACCTCTTTAATTGTTTTTAGTTGGTCTTCAGCCTCAGCCAAGCACCTTGTTTGCTCTAGGGCCTGCCTCTCAAAACTGGCCAGGGCCACTTCAACATTCCTCTTGCCCCTCTTAGACTTGGTTAGTCTCTTGAGGGTCTCTTGGGCCTTCTTTTCGGCCTGATCTTGGGCGGTAAGGGATCCGTTCTTTCGATTCATTTCTTATCGGGCTGGGCCAGTCCATGGTCCACATGATCTACATAAGATGCTTAGAAGGCCTAAAGAAGGAAGCAAAGGGAAAAACCAAAGAAACTGGGTCAAGCACGATAAATCAAATGATGCATCAACAAACGGAGGACACTTACAATGGCCAAGTTCCTCCGTATGGTGAGGAAGACCTTGTGCTTCCCATAGCTCCTCCACTCCGCCATGTCTTCTGGCAAAAGCAAGACCTACCCTAGGCTATTAAATGCTCAAGTGCCCCTCCCTTTCTATCAGTTCAAGATGGAGGTGTCCAAAGTCAGAGAGGCCCCGTTTAGTAGGAGCTCGGGACTCCATTAAGAAGGCCCCGACCGACTCCCTCGAGCAAGCTCTGAAGCCACCACCTCCTTGGAAGTGGATTCAGCCCCAAGTCTTTTAGGCTACGCGAACCCCGGCCTTTGCTAGTGGTCTCAGGTTGGGAGATTTCCTTGAGTTCCCCCTCTTCAACCTCTCTTTCATCTTTCTTCCTCCTCTTTCTCTTCTTTTCCACTTGCCCTTTGGAGGAAACCAGTTGCGCTTGGGAAGAGGGACGAGAAGCAAGATGCTTGGTGGGCACGTCTACCCCGGATGGCCTGACTCCTGTGAAGGCCTGAAGCATGGCCTTGAGGTTCACTGGCAATGGTAGTTGAAGGACCCCTTTCCGAGATGGGAGAGCTGCTTCCTACGATGAGGTCAGGAAGGTCGACAGCTTCGAAATCTAAGTCTAAGTCCTCAGACACAGTTCTCTCGAACTAGCACCCCTCTTCTTCCTCGGAATGTGATGCATCTTCCTCGTCCTTGACCTGATCAAACTCCTCCTCACCCTTGGGTGATTTATCTTTCGAGTGAAAGGTATCAACGAGCTGGTGGGCAAAAGGCTTTGTTTAAAGGGTGTTGAAGGGAGAAGGAACGATAAAGTCTTCAACCAGAACATTGATCCAAGCGAGCAGAGGGTCCCTGGCCTTAATAACGTGCTTCAGGCGCTGAAAATGGTTGTAAATGGGTGTGAAGTCGAGGATCATATGGGCAGCCTAAAGTTGACCATCATTGTAAGCAAATTTTTTTGACTAAAGTGTCTTGTTCAAATCACGGGCATTCACTAGGTTCTCATTAGAGGCAGTTGCCCTCTTGTCTACAAGTAAGAAAAATAGCATGAGTAAGAGAAACAAATCAAACAGGTTTGACCGAAATCTCATTTAGATGAATTCATAGAAACAAAGAAAAAGGAAAGGGAGGGCAACATCAAAAGCAAAATAGGATAGTGGGCTGGAAGCCCCCTTCACTAGACTTAAAAAAAAAATAGAAGTTTCTAAGGCATTGGAGCCCATTGTGCCAGTCCCCCGAGATGATCAAAAAATCATTGCTGAAACCTTTGTTGTTCTTGGGAAGACAAGAGATAAGTATGACTGGTGTGTTCCTTGTCCACAGATAGTAGTTGGTGACCTTGCTATCATGACAACTATAAATCCAATTGATATCGTGGTGGGTTAGGTCCATGTTCATTTTTTTTTTCATTTATACATGTTACACTATTGACTATCTTAAAGAGATTGATAGAACATTGGGAAAGACTTATTCTAAAAAATAGGAGAAAGTTACGCATCACCCCTATCCATGGGTATCCTCATCCCTCCTTTGATGAAGGCTATCATGGAGATGGCTACAACGCCTATTGGTCTTCTAGTGTAGTGCTCACCTATCTCATAGTGCTCTATGGTGACCCCAGCGAGGATGCCATATTTGCCCTTAAGGGCTCCCTTTTTTCTTCAATGCCCACTAAGCTAGTAAACCTACACATTCTAGGAAATAAAAAAATGCCCACTAAGCTAGTAAACCTACACATCCTAGGAAATAAAAAGGTTGAAGACAAGGAAGCTCTAAACACAGAACCTACTTAACCGAGGAGGAAAATAGAGACACTTATAGAGAGGGAAAGACAACGCTACTCTTCGAAAAGACTTTTGGTGGTTTAGAAGGATGTGCTAGGTGTTAAAAATGAACTCCCTTACCTTCTTATATAGGGGAAAAGGAGCGGCAATCCCCCCCCCCCTAAAATTGAGGTGGTATAAGGACCGTGAGATCCTCATCTCACCATTGGACATGGGTAGCTAACAGCCATCGGTAGCATTTATTGTAGTGTTGGGAATCCGAAACGTTAAGGGACATGCGCAAGCAATTGAAGGGACAAGTTGGCACGTGGGAGCACTAATGGCATGTATGATCCTTCAATGTCACCAAAACCACACATTCCCAAGAAGACATGAAATGAGATTTTGGGAGGCTATTGAGAGGGATGGGCTAAGAACAAAACCGCTATTAGGATAGGCCCGAGGACTGTGTAGGCCTAACAACGGAAATATCAGGCCGACCAAAGGAGATTCCCTTGCACTTCAAGGAAGGTGAGATGAGCTACCACCATACCAAGGGACATAGGCTGAAGTTGACAGCCACATGAAAACCCAAAAAAAAAAAAAAAAAAGGAAGGAGGTGTGTTGGGGAAGCGTCTATCACCTCCGCATTAAATGTCCTGCACCAACCAGGACAATCACATTAATGAAGGAAGTGATGCCGGAATAGTGTCTGGACAGCCTGTAACCTACCTATCACTTCCACCAAGGGGGGAGGATGAGACAAGTATCTGATGGATGACCACCACTCTACAGCTAGAGGACCAAGATTAAGCGCAGATTTCTATAAAAGAAGGGAAGAACCCCATTAGATGGGAGAGAACAAAATAATAGGAAGGGGGGGGGGTGGAGAGAGAGAGAGAGAAAGAGAGAGAGAGAGAGAGTTACCCATACTTTTGTGGTTGTTTGCTCTGTAACACCATCTTCAGTCAATTGAAGGGGCATTAATATCAAACTTCCTTCGCATAATCCTTTTGTATCGGATTCACTTACCCCATTTCAGACTATATGGCCAAGAATCCACAAGCTGGTCCATAAGCCCCAATCTTCAAGCCCTTCGACCCCATTGGATCATTTCACAGCCACACATAAATAATAGTAACAAAGGACTGATATGTAAACAGAGTTTATGATCTTTTCATTGAATTATATATCAACATATTTCTCCATAATTTATTATATATTCATCATGGATAATCTTTGAAAGTTGATCTTTATTATTACATTCGAGTGTTAGCTAAGACGTATTTTTGTATATATAATTGGACCATCATGTTAGTAGTTGATCGTGTTTCTATTTTCAATTGCTTTAAGTTCTTCGTATGTTCATGTGATTGGTTACCTAATCTAGGGCACTCTCTAAATCCCCACCATTGTATTAAAATAAATGGTTAAGATGATTTTTTTTTTTTTTTTTTTATAGAGAATGGTTAAGATGTTGTCACATCATCAATTGACAAATAAAATTCTAAATGAATCCTTCATTATATAAAAAAAAAAAATGTTACATATTTTGAAGATCTAACTGTTAGATTACTTGTGTTTTATGTTCTTAATACACATATCAAATTTCATGTCAATCTCGTGTCAATCGAATAATATTTACTATTTAATCCATAAACTTATTTTTATGGAAAATTATAGACTACAAAATCTTGAAATTTAAATATTTGATTGATGAAATAGCTAATGGTTTTTTTATTTTTAAAAATTTTGCAAGCATAAAGGTTATAAGAAAAAAAAATGTAATCCAATAGTAAATTTGTTAAAATCCATATCTTATAAAAAGATATTAAATGTAGTTGTAGCTACTGGTTATAACCAAATTTTGTCCTAGTTTTAGTCACATGAATTTTTTAATAAATCATATTACTTGTTTAAATAATACACACAAATAGTTTTATAAATCACCACAAAAACTACTCCATACTAGTTTAAAGCTAATATATATATATATATATATATATATATAACTCTATATTTAAAGAACTATATATTATAGTATATTCTAGAAACTTCAGAGAATCTAAATCTTAAATATTGTTAGTCACCAAATTTTTTTATAAATATCTTTGTGGAATTCTACTAGAGAATCAAAGATTTACCTTTTTGTTTTGTTTTTTTATTTTTTCTTTTCTTGAGTAAATCAAATATTGACCTTTGTATAAAGATAGAGGATCAGAGATTTACCTTCCCTTTTTTTTTTTCTTTTTTTTTTTTTAAGTAAATCAAAGATTGACCTTTGTGTAAATACTAAATATTGATGGGCTAGAATTTATATCATAGAATATGATCTATAAACAATAGGAAAAATAAATAAATAAATAAAATAAAATAAAACACCTTATTCAAAAAATCGAAAAACAAAAAACAAAAACCATACATAACATTTATTGACCTAAAACCATCCGCAAGAATTAAAGATCTATTAGTATATATTTTAGACTAGCCCGTTGGGCTTAGTTCCATTGTACTTTTGTACTTGCAATGCACAGCACTCATATATACGGCTTGTACTTCACGCATAGTGTATCATATAATGGTTCTCTCTTGTACAATGACATACACAATAATATATACTTATTACTCTCTCTCTCTCTCTCTCTCTCTCTCTCTCTCTCTCTCTCAATATGGTATCAGTAATGCCTAAACAATAGACCATCAGAAGCAAGTATCGCCGTCAAACCCACAACTATTGGAACTCTTAGATTCAGTCCTTTCGTTCATCAACTTGACAAATCACACTCACGACTTGATAAATCGAACAATCACGAGAAAAACCCAATCATAAACAGCCCAATTTGTTGTTGCACACACCACACGTGATACTAAAACTTTCAGGCTTTCAAAACACATACCCACGGTATTGACAAAATCTCACACCACTTCTATGCGCCATCACGCACTAGACACACAGTAACTACACGCACTTCACCATATAACGACCTTTTCGTTTGCCACATAAGTCCGAGTGCCACATTAGAATATTAGACATTCAGTGCCATATTAACATGCCACGTCATCAAGCCATGTTAGTGCCACACATCATCAAGCCATGTCATCACTTCAACCACATCAACAAATCCAACTTGGGTTTAACCCGTTGACCATTGACCAAAATATTTGACCGTGATGTTTCCAGTTAGCTTCCTCCACGCCACCTTAGGTCTTGGGAGGATGTTAGCCCACTGAGCATAGGCCCATTATATTATTACATTTGCCCTACACTCATATTGTTGGGCTCTCTCCTGTACCATGAAATACATTTTTTTGGTAATATATATACATATTATTCTCTCTCTCAACAAGCTCAAAGTGCTAGGAGGGTTTCTCTTCGTGAGAAGGGCTGGAGGCTTCCAACCTTCTAGGCAGTAGAATTACATTGTCTCCTCGAGAAGGAAATCTTGTTCCCTCTAGTAGCAAGACTATTTGTAGGGCTTGGTGGGGTTTTTTTTTTTCATTGGGTTAGGGAAACAGTTGAGTGTGTAAGAGATGGAAGATATCAATCGAGAATGGAATAAACTTACGTTATCTGAGAGAGAAGAAAAAGATATTGATCATTTAGGCAAACAGAAAACAGAACGAGAATATATCTTAGCAGCCAAATTCTTGAGTAGAAGAGTGCTGAATATTGAAAATGTGTCAAGAGCTTTCAGGCCACTATGGAGAACACAAAAGGGTTTCCGGATAAGAAAAGCAGGAGAGCATAAACTGCTTTTTGTATTTGACTCTAAGGATGATGCAGAGAATGTGGTAATGTGTGAACCATGGAGCTTCGACAACCATTTGGTCCTCTTTCAGGGCTATGATGATGATATACCACTCAATAATCTGAAGTTCAACACAGCAACATTCTGGGTTCAGATTCATAACTTGCCAGTGCGTTATATGAACTATGAGGTAGCAGAGGGAATTGGAGAAACTCTAGGTACAGTGGTTAAATTGGAAGACAAAACAAAGATGGAGGGGGGAAGTTTCATGAGAGTAAGAGTGGTCATTGACATCTCACAACCGTTGTGCAGATGTAGAAAAATCATACTGAGTGAAGGCAGTGTTTGGTGGGTATCTTTGAAGTATGAAAGATTACGCAGTATCTGTTATTGGTGTGGTCTTGTTTCCCATGAGAATAAAGATTGTGAGCTTTGGATTAAGAGCAAAGGAACATTGACTGTAGACAAACAGCAATTTGGCCCGTGGATTTGTGCACCTCAATTCAATCCTTCAAGGAAAACTTTCGTGGAGGTCCGAGGCTATTATGACGATATTGAGGAGAACAAAGAGATGAAACCGCTGATCACTAATGGAGATGGGGTTGACGTGGTGGCTCCGGCGGCAGTAAGGGATGCAGATGCAGGCATGCAGCAGGGATTCTGGTGGCAGCGTCTGGCTCTAATGTTCCAGTGATGGAAAACACGGAAATATCGGGTCTCACCAATCAATTTCAAAAATTATCGGCTAATTTGGAGGAAATGGATACAGCAATATCGGGAGAAGTTATTGTAGCGGATTCAAAGGCTGGGTTTTCAAACTTGAATTCAGTGGGAGTAGATATCCAACGTGTTGCTGCTGAGGATGGAAAGGAGATAAATAAGGCTGGTTTTCAACTAGGATGGTGGAATATTGAAACCAAAAAGGCAACTGACTCTCTCCGAATTGCTGGGAAAGGCAAGTCAATCACTAAGCAGAATAATTATAAAAGAAGGCACAGGGTCAACTGGACTCCATGCACTAAAAATTAAACAGACACCAAGGTGACAAATTGCAGTCGGCCGAATAAAAGCTTTTGGAAGAGAATCTCTAAATGAGAGAGTGAGTTTGGAAGAGGTTCAATTTTTTTTTTTTTTTTTTTTTTTAGAATCAGAGAGATTTTTTTTTTCTTCCCTTTTTTGGATAAATGAGTCTGGCATTGTTGCTTCATGCTTGTATTCAAGTACTGATTGTAATTTGGTTTAGTTACCATCTTCTACCATTCGGTTTTAATCATCTTGTAGTGTAAGCAAAACCTATTATCAGTAAGTTACAAACATGGCCAGTGAGAATCACCATGCTATGGGCACATCAGTTACTCTCATGAGAAAGTCACATTCCATATATTCCAAACCTAGATCATCTTCAACATTCTCGGACAGCTTCCTGCTGAATTTCTAAACAACTTTGGGATGACAGCTTGCAAGAATTTTACTGCAACATTAAGTGATCCAACTCTTGTGAGAGAAATGTTATATCCATAACATTTTCACAACATTTTTATAACAAATTTTAAGTGCCAAGCGGTTATTAGTGGATTAAAAAGTAATTTTAGTAATAGATTCAAATTAAAACTAATAATAACTTATCACTTATGATTTGTTATGAAAATATTGTGAATGTGTAACACTTCTCCTCTTATAAACGGGGGCTTTTAAATGCCCATCTGTAGGCAGTACAGCCAATATGAATCATCTTGTGACCTGTTCCTCAAGGAACCAAAAAAAAAATGTTCATCTGTGCCTAGATCCAGCCAAGATGACTATGGTTGAGATTTTTACTCTTTTAAAAGCAACCATTTTGGCTTTGAATCTACTTTCTTCTGTTGTGCGCACAGATGTCTACTTCGAAAAAGACATGATCATTTAAAGTAAGACCAACCCGATGTATTGGTATTATTTAGAGGAAATGTCTAGTGTACATAATTTAATACACACAATGCACACACGTTCCAAAACAAAGTGAAGTCACGAGTCACGATCAGTTTTTGGGCAGTGTGTGTACTGCAAATGTGTGTGTAATAGACACTCCCCATTATTTAATGACTATAGTTCAAAAACTGATTCAATAGAACTCTTATTGGATTGATTTTCTGCACAAATTGCCTGATAACGTCTGAATTATACATTCAAACTGATGGAAGGTACATGTACAACCTTGCTGCCAACCTCGAGTTATCACAACCTTCTTAGCTAATTGATAAGCTATCTTGTTGATCGGATCGCGAACTCGCAACTGGTTGGTAATTCGATCTTACATGCTGAAGGAGAAAAAGAAAAAGAAATTCAAGCCATTTAAAACTCGGTAACAAACAATGATGCATAAACTGAAAACTAGAGAAGGCACGAACAACTTGAAGAAATATGATCTATTAATCTAATGAATCAACAATTTCCCAACAGCACTGATCAGCTTTGCTTTAATTGCCTTAGCAACCGTGAAGATAACTATAAAAAGAAGTACATATAAAACCTATGATTATTCATATAAATGAACATACCTCTAGCAATGAGATGTAATAAAAATCCTCCATATGCTGCATAAGTGCACTCCCATCTCTAATCGAACGGAATATATTTATTTCAGTCTGTAAAATCTTTTCAATAAGTTCTTTCTCACCCTTCATCTGTACAAAAGGTTTCCCAATCAGAATTGAGTTCAAAAATCTAAATGGTACATCTGGGATGAATATGAAGTTATTAAATAGGGTTTCAGTATTGTAGAAATTGTTAGCAAAGAGTATAAGTTTATGTATTGAATAAGTAGGTAAATGATTTTACATTTGACGAAAGTCTCAACTACACATTGAATTCCTAATTTGACCTCAATTAAGCCTCCTTAGATATCAGAGTTCGTGCTGAACAAAATTACATAATTTAAAAGATTTAATTGCAGTGTCATCTAATTGAGAGTCCGGATGTACCTACTACCTAGCATATGGTAATTAGCATTCCATGAATCATTTTATTTTATCAACTCCAAAGGCATAATGGAAATTTAGAGCGAAAATCATTCTTCATGCACATAAAATGGAACAATAATAAAATAGAATTATGCATACCTGCATCTAGAATAAAACTTGATCTTAAAAGCCAGATTAAATGCTGACCATAGTTTCACCAAATTCATACAAATATACATAACTGATTTTAGTTTAAAAAACAGATACACTAATAATTTTTTAGGGCTCACGTCCATGTAATGCCAAATATCTAGTAATTATATAAAAAAAAACTGCAAGAAAACTGTGTCCCTTCAAGGTACCCAATAATAAGTCTTTTAATACAAAGATCAAATTGTCATATTCATTAATTAGGCATCAATTTTTAGACACTCTTTGCAGTTGATTAATGTGACCCAAACCTGAGTCACATTAGCATTAAACTTTTGAATCAATATTTCTGATTCCGCAAGTTAAAATGTAGAAACTAGAAACACATCTTTTTTTGATAAATATATATATTTTTTTTATTCACAAGAGGAGAGCGTTCAATTACACAATGTGTGCATTTAACCACTCCTTAAAAAGTTAGGATATGATATTCTAAAGATTTATAAACTCCAGATATGAGGATTTATCCCCCCCCCCCCAAAAAAAAAAAACCCTCCAGATATGAGGATGAAAGGACACTACCCAAGGTAGTCATCAAATTGTACACAGATCATAGACAAAATTTGTTTATTAACATGATTATAGCACTCGATTAGAAGCAAAGTTTGTTTAATGATATGGGTAGCAATCACACCACTTTCTTTTTCTTTTTTTGATAGGTAACATAATTTTTTTTTTTTTTTTTTTTTTTTTGAGATAAGTAATAACTTCATTGAAAAAAGAAGAGAAAATACAGGGGGAACAAAAGCACATAGGCTGTGTGCGAGAAGCAACAGGGGAAAAAAAACTAACAATGAAAGTACAAAAATCAAGCATATCAAGTAAATAGATAAAAGTAAAAACACCCATAGCATTTGCCCAATCAAACAAAGTCTGAAAAAAGAAAAGCTTCAACTCATGAATCGATCTTTCATTCCCGTCAAAAGTACGTATACTCCTTCCTCCAAATGACTCACATAAGACAATGAGGCATCATTCTCCAAAGCACCTTAGATTTGAGTCTGTTGAACTTGTTTGACAACATGCCAAAAGTTCCACGACACTACGCAGCGTGACCCAATGAACCCCAAATAGTGAACACACCATATTCCACAACTCTTGAGATACTGGACAGCGTAGGAGTAAATGGTCTCCCCATTCCTCTTGCACATACAACACCAATTCACCACCACCACCACTTTTCACCTCCTTAAATTATCAATGGTTAAAATTTTCCCCAATGCCGCTGTCCAAATAAAGAAATTAACCTTTGGAGGCACTTTTGGTTTCCACAACAGTTTCCATGGAAAAGAATCTAGATTTGGGGGTTATAAGGCCATATAATAAGAACGAACATCAAAAACACCCCTAATAGAGAGTTTCCAACAAATTTTATCCACCCCATTCCTTCTCCAAGATCCAGAATAAATAAGGTCCATAAATGATACAACTGACTTCAGCTCCCAAACTTGAACCAGTCGAGTAAATCGGATATTCCAATGGTAGTTTGCCTCTGAGGACAACAACTCAGCCACTAAAGCATCCTTGTTACTAGCAATATTGTAAAGGCTGGGAAGATATTTTTCAAGGGAAGCCCCTCACACCATGGATCACACCAAAACTTAAAACAAGAACCATCCCCCACCTTAAAGATGATAAAAGGATAAAAGTCATCCCACCCCTTTCTGATATAATTCCATAAACCAACCCCATAAGGCCCCTGCATGCTACAAGAACACCCCCCCCCCCCCCCAACATGCTACCATATTTTGTTTCTATCACCCTTCTCCACAAGGCAGTCCTTTCCGTAGCCAACCCAAGTACATTGGGGATGTACTGTGGGGGCTCACACCACTTTGTACTCATTCTTGAAAAAGATTACAATTCCACTCTATATGCTTAGTCAACTCATGAAACACAGGATTAGAAGCAATATGAATAGTTGCTTGGTTGTCTCAATACATAGTCATCGCCAACTACACATCAAACCTTAATTTGTTAGGAAGGTGTTTAATCCACACAAGTTCACTTGACATATGGCCCTATACTTGGCCTTTGTACTAGATTGGGATACAACACCTTGTTTCTTATTTTCCCAAGTGATCAAGTTTACCCCTAGAAAATTACAATACCTAGTAGTACATCTTCTATCTGAAGGTGATCATACCTCATCTAAACATGTAAAAGCTTCAACTCATAAGTGACCAATGTGAGTGAAGTCTCACATTGGACAAGAATGACAAGAGGGAGTGGTTAATATAACATAGTTGAGACCAAACTTATAGGCTTAAGTCTTTTGGGTTAGGTGGTGTCCCCATATATTATATTAACTACTCAAGGAGATTCCCCAAGGTGTTATCTCTCCAATAGACGCCTTCTTATACTAACTCAGAAGTAACTGCAAAAGATATATCTAGAAAGATAATGATAAGATAGTTCAACTTGGCAACTAGGTGATGTTATCCCCCAGAACTAGACAATCCACAAATAGTTTGACAATAGGATCCATAAGAGTGTCTACTGGTTTAGAGCTTAACAAGTTTGATTCTTCCAAAACATTTTCTTTGCAGCAAACTAATTCCTTCTTTAAATCAAGTTACCTAAAATACCCAAGAAATAACAAAAAATTTCCTAGATCCTTCATTTGAAATGAGTTTTGAAGGAATTCCTGGAACAAGTTTTGAAGGAATTCCTATTCATCAATTTCCTTCTTAATGTCATCCCCAGTAATAATTACATCATCAACATAACTATAAACACGATCTTCCCTTTCTAAGAGGTAAAAGAGAGAGCAGAGTATTTAAATTGACACAATGTAGCCCAAATTCGACTACAGCTTCACTGAAATTGTCATATGAAGTCCTGGGAGATTGCTTAAGGCCATAAATGGCTTTACGAAGCCTACACACCTTACCAATCTCCTCCTAAGCAAAAAACCCTAGTGATTGTTCCAAATAGTCTCCATTCTTGAGGAAGAATACTGTCACCTAGTGTCTATGCAATCAAATTCCACTGCATCATCTTCCATGGTTAATTAATTGTGGAACACACTTCCAATACAGCTCACACACATGCATATTATTTATATAAGGTTAATGTGTTAATTACATTGATATTTCATTTTTGCCCCAAACACTAATACATACTAGGGATAGTAATTTTTATCTATATCCATGAACCCGTCCATTACCCACCTTATTTGGATAACTCTTAACCCAACCCATTTCAGTATTTGGGTTAAATGGATAAATACCCATTTGGTTATTTAATTAGATTAGTCTAAATGAATAAATCCACTAATACCCACTAAACCCACCTAAAATTTAAAATTAAATAAACCCACTAATACCCACTAAACCTTCTAAAATCTTAAACTTAAATAAATAGTATGACCTCAGTCTCACTCTCCCTCAGATTTTCTCAATAAGCAAACACTTTCCCAAACACTTTAACCTCTAGATTTCTAAACATTTTCTCAGAGAGAGAGAGAGAGAGAGAGAGAGAGAGAGAGAATTCAATTCTTTCAAGCCCTAGAAATTTTCAAAGAACGAAGAGAAACCCTAGCTTTTTTAGAGTCAGCCATGGACAACAAGAATTGAGCAACGACATCGTCTTCTTCTTCGTCAAATTCGAGCGCGTTCTATCCAAAGGTCGGCGAGAGGTTCGTGACTCGGCAGACGCGGATATCCAACTCATGTGCCACCGAGCCAACTCGTTCAAGAAAAGTGGACTCTGAGGTCGCAGCTTTGGATCAATTTGTCGGCGATAAGGAACGCGATTGTGGTAGAGGTGGAGGATGGGGATGGAGTTGTTGATTCAATAGGGTTAGGAAGAGGAACGTGGTGAGTTTCAGAGAGTTTTGGGGGAAGTGGAAGAGTGAGGTTGAAGGAGACGAAGCAGCACAAAGAAGAAAAAAGTCATTTTTTTTCCTCTCTCTATGGTTTTGTTTGGTTGCTGAGAAATGAATTTTGTGAAGGGAAAATGAAAGAAAAGAACAGGAAAAGTATTTTTGATCTTTTTAATTTTTTTTTAAAGTTTTTAACAAATTATTTATTTATTTGGATCATATTGGGTTAAATGGGCGGGTAATGGATAATTAATTTATATATAAATGGATCATAAATGGATAAATGGGAAATTGCACACCCAACCCATTTATGACCCAACTCATTTATGACCCAACCCGCCCATTTGCCACCCCTATTACATACACATAACAAGAATTATAAAACTGCATTGTAACTCAATGTTGTCTTTGGGCAATAGTCCTTCCTTACCTTTTGTGATATCATTTTTTAAATTAAAATTAGGTATTAGTAGTTTTCTACTTTTCGCTTTTTCATTTTTTAGTGCCCCTGTACTTTCCATGTTTGGCTGATTCACCGGTTCAAACACTGGTTCAACCAATTTTATCACAAAACATAATAATTAAATATATAACACAATAAGATAACATAGTACAATTTACACACTAATTAACTATGTATTAAATAATTTAAACCTTACATTTAGATTCAAAAAATACAAGATTTATGGAGTATTTCAGGGAGAAAAGGTTTCAAATGTGAATTTTATTCTTTTTTTAAAATTTACTGAATTGATAAAATTTCACTGGATATCGCAGTTCATTAGCTGGCTCAATCTGGTTAAACCAGTCAATCAGATTGAGTCCAATTCAACTGTCAAGAGTAGTTTATAGAGGTTAAACCAGACTAGAAATGAGAACAGTTCACGGTTTAGCCAGTTGAACTGACCAATAAACTCTGTTTTTGAACCATTTTTTCATCTAGCTGCAGCTAATGGATGTCATGGTGATGTCAATAAATATATCATGGTGATGCAAGTTGATACATTAATGATACTGTTTTTTTCTTTTTTTCTCTTTCTTTTCTGTATTGATAATACTGTCAGTAATTTATAAATTTTACGTTAGTGTTTACAAATATATAGGCAAATATCATCATATGTTAGTATATATGTATTGCAAATTCAAAACTTTAATGTGCTCATACCCTATATACCAAATTTAATATATTGATAGATATAAAAGAATAGGCATTCAAACATGATAATTACAAAGTAAGAAGAAAATGAATACGTAGAAACATACAAATTCAATGACAAGAACATCTGGTGTGGACTCCCCAAGCACATCAACTTGGTAACCATCTCCTGAAAGCTCCATATTTTCCTGGGATAGCATGTACTAGACTAATTAACTTATCATTCAGCTATCAAACTAATTTTTATATAATGCGAAACTAATTTTCAGCATTGATACTGCCAAGTACACAAGTTGGTAAAAAGTGCACTTACTATACTAAAAGAATTACAGTTGCTGACCACATAAAATCGGCATATGCTTTTGATTTCTTATGTTTTTCTTGAGAAAATAGCTTTTAAGTGGTCACGGTTTGGACTTGAAAGTAAACTATATACTCATTGGAGAGAGAAAAAAAAAAAAAAAGGGGAGAGGGGGCTTAATTAAATAAATCAAAAATTATATAATCAATCATAAGGGTGCTAAATGAGTAAAGAAATGCTTTACCACTGAAAACAGAATAACCCAATAAGCAATAAGAGGGGTAAAAAAAGAATTTTTTAATTTCAAAGAGGCAAAAACATAAAGAACCTGAAACAACACTAGAGCTGTTAGCAGGATAAGTAAGCTAAACAAATTTACTGAAGTTAAAATTTTCCAATCTAGCAACATGGCAGCTCTCTGGAGGTGTTCTAAGCTCTAACTATATGGAAAAAAAAGTAATGTAAAGATATTGATTCTTTATGGTTCCTTAATTTCTTCATAATTAATGTCTCTAATGTATGGATGAGGTCATTAGAAAGAAAAGCAGGCAGGAAATGCCAAATCCACAACATCCATATACAATGTCATTTAAGTTATATTCTCAAAATGACGGTTACATATAATGTTGCTAACGCTCCTCTGGAATCAAATCAATGTTTCAACCTTGCAAGTCACAATCTAGTGAGGGCACCATTTAATCCATTCCATCCATAAGAATAAAATTAAATATATACAGCGCATGCCAAAAAATATTTATGAAGATAACAAATTATAGAGCCTGTCATATGTTCTATATGTAATGAGCTTGGGGATTCACTTCTAGTGATTCCATTCCGTTGTTTATAGATTCTCTTTTCTCTTGTACATAATTTCCTTTTCTTCATTATTTGTAAATATTTTTATTGCCTACTTCACTCTTTTTGTATATAGTAGTCCTTTCTCAATAAAAATTTTCTTACTTATAAAAAGTATGTATATTAAATTTTGAGAAAGGAAAAAAAGGACCAGGACATAGACCAAAAAAACTACGCACCAAGGCATCTCTTAGATCTCCAGCTGCGAGATAAACAGGTTGAGCTACATGGCAATAACCCATCAGGCGAGGGACGGTTGGTATAATATCTCTGTGGTTTACAACTCGCCAGCTATCTTTAACTTTCTGCAATGTAAGTATTGAAGGTTGTGTAAGCATTCCCAAACATGCAATCAGGGCATGATATAAGAGAAGCAGATGCATGAAGAATTAACAGTAAAATCAATGTGTACGTGAGCCTCTTAAGCCATTTTACTAGTCAACTCAGTGGTTAAGTTTGCCCATCATATCATTAACCAGAACTTAAGGGTTCTGGATCCAGACAGCTTCTGATAATGTAAATGAATGACTCCTTTGTCTAGAACATAATAAGTCGCAGCAATGTGCAAGAAAATACTAAGATTTTGAACCTGAGATCTGGACATAACTCCATCAGTCAGATTCTTGAAACCAACAGTTAGATTCTCGAAACTCTAGTAAAACTATGAAGTAAAGGGGAATGATAAGACAAGAAGGAAATGGAAGAAGGGTTAAAAATATGAGAAGAGAATGAAATGAGAAATAAACATGATAAAGATCAACCAATATTTTTAATAGTATGTTACATAAGATAAGATCAGCAGCATAAGTGAAAAGTGGAAGAGAAAATGACACAGGACAGAAGCCTGAATGAGCTCTAGTATCAATTTTGATGTAGGATCTTAGGAGTTCAACACTAAATTAGATTTCTTGATAAGATCTTGAGGGGTTCTTGAATATAGTGATGTTTAAGGGTTTGAGTAAGTTTAGGTGAATAAAAGTTGGGTTATGAATATTTTTATAGTTTAATGGAGTGAGAATAAAGAAGAATGAACACTAGGCAATCAGACCTAGGTTTTCCTCAACAATTACACTTAGGTAGGAGAAGGAAATCACACCCTCAAAGCTTCAAATAAACCGATGGAGTTTTATTCAAATCAATCTCTATAAAATAGAAAGCTCACTATCTTCTTTTTTTGATAGATATCAAAAAAAGCTCACTATCAATCATATTGACTTCAAAAAAGCCTTTATCAAGGACATAATAAATTCTTTCCTAGAAGGAATAGAGCTAGAAATAAGCTATTTCTTGAAAGACTACAATTACTAATAACATTTTTTTTTTTTTTTAAATTTAAAAACCTACTGAAGAACTTCTAAACCAAATGGGAAAGGACTCAAAACACAAAATAACAAATTTCTTTTCTTTTTTTTATAAGTAAAAAGAGAATATTATTAACATAAGAAAAGCAAGAGAAAAAAAAAGAGTTCACGGTAGTGAACAAAGGAAAAAAGAAACAAGAAGACCAAAACAACCCCTAATCTATTCTAATAGAAGAAATAAAATCCGTAAGGGTAGAACAATCCAAGAAACCCCAACAACAAGACCAATCAAATAGGGTCCTCTGGTAGGACTCTAATAACTGAACCACAGTTTTCCCCCCATCCTCAAAAGCCCGCCGATTTCGTTCAGACCAAATAGTCCACATTAAACAGCCTGGGACCAAATCCCAAATATCAAAACTATGCTTCCCAAGCCAATGAAACCAACAAAATAATAAGTCCTCAACTAAACGATCCCAAATAATTGAAGCATATACATCCACAAAGAATGAGCTATCGGACATAAAAGTAACAGATGATCCACAGATTTCGCATCACAACAACACAAATAACAACAATTCGCCAAAGGGCGACCACAAAGCATAAGATTATCCAAAGTTAGAATCTGACCATGAACTGTTGTCCACATAAAAAAAGCCACCCTTTTAGGAACTTTTAACTTTCCAAATACCCATCCAAGGGAAGGTGGAGGGAGTTGAATTTCGAATCTTATGATAGAAAGACCGAGTATCAAACTTCCCACTGCTATTAAGGTCCCAACAAAGCCTGTCACACCCTCCACCCCTAGGGATTCAGGTTTGGATGAAATGAAGAAAGGAGTAGGAAGCCACCAACTCCCAATCATCGAATTCCCTCTAAAATCTTAAACTATACACTCTGTCATTATCACCCACTGAAGGGCTTAGCACATTAGAAATACAAGTCTCCTTATTAGCTGAACACAAAAATAACTGAGGATAAAGATTTTCAAGAGGGACATCCTCAGTCCATTTATCATGCCAAAAAAGAGTGCGAGATCCATCCCCCACCACAACAGAGAAATGCTCAGTAAAAGTTTCCCACCCTTCACTAATACTTCGCCATAACCCACAACCATGGGCCATGGGCCCTACTGCAAGCTCTAGTGCACCAACCCCCTTTTCCCTCCCAATATTTCATGGCTATGACCCTTCGCCACAGATGAGAGGTTTCATGGCCATACCTCCAAAGCCATTTCCCTAAAAGGGCCTGATTAAAAGGCGCCAACTTCCGAATTCCTAAACCACCCAACTCACGAGGTAAGCAAGCCTTTTCCCAAGCCACCAAAGGATATTTGAAACACTCAACTGATGAACCTCACAAGAAGTTCCTTTGAATGCATTCCAATCTAGACGCCACAACTTTGGGGATAGTATAAAGGGAAAGGTAATAGGTCGGAAGGCTTGAAAGGGTATTCTTCAGCAAGGTAAGTCTACCACCCTTTGACAAATAAAGCCTCTTCCAACCTAAAAGTTTCTTTTCCATCCTCTCGAGAATCGAATTCCAAATGGATGGCGTTTTATACAAAGTTCCCAAAGGCATACCCAAATAAGTCATAGGCAAACTGCCCACTCTGCACTGAAGGATATTAGCCAAGGACTAAATGTTACGCACCTCCCCAACAGAGACAATTTCACTTTTCCCCACATTCACCTTCAAACCAGTAAAAGCTTGAAAATAAGTCAAAGCCAACCTAATAGACAGAATCTGCTCTCTAGAGGTATCACAGAAAAGAATGGTATCATCAGCAAATAAAATATGGGAAACACAGATACAAGTAGAATGAATAGGACCCACATGAAAACCCTGAATGAAACCACCTTCCTCAATTTTCTTCATGATACGGCTTAAGACCTCCATGATCAAAAGAAATAGGAGGGGAGACAAAGGATCGCCTTGTCTGAGACCTCTAGAGCTACCAAAGAAACCAGCAGGAGATCCATTAACCAAAACTGAGAAGCGAACGGTAGAGACACAAGTCTTTAACCATCTCCTCCATCTATCCCCAAAACCCATCCTCTCCAACAGATAAAACAAGGTGTCCCAACTCACATGGTCATAAGCTTTCTCGATATCTAACTTACACACCACCCCCGGGGTACGACACTTCAATCTACTGTCTAAACATTCGTTGGCAATAAGCACTGAATCCAAAATCTGTCTGCCACCAACAAAAGAATTTTGAGACTCCGAAATAAGATTATCTAGCACCTGCCTCAATCTGTTAGCTAACACCTTGGACAAAAGCTAATACACACTGCCTACTAAGCTGATAGGCCTAAAATCTTTAATATTCAATGCATTGTTTTTTTTTTTTGGAATTAGAGATAGAAACGAAGCATTCAGAGACCGTTCAAACTTTGAGCTCCTATGAAAATGATCAAAAAACACCATGACATCTATTTCCACGACACTCCAGCATTTTTGAAAAAAGGCCATAGTGAAACCATCTAGACTTGGGGCTTTATCACCCTCCATCTCTTGAAGAACCTTTACCACTTCCTCCTTAGAAAAGTCCCTCTCTAATTCAAACTGCTCGTCCTCTTCAATGCTAGTAAACTCTAATCCATCCATAGAAAAGCGCCAAGTATTTGTCTCAGAGTACAAACTCTGATAAAAATGGACCACCTTAGACCGCACCTCTTCCTCATCCTCATAGACGACACCATCCACCTCTATACCCCGAAGATAATTAGTTCTTCTATGGGAGTTTGCAACCCGATGAAAAAAGCGAGTATTATTGTCCCCCTCCTTCACAAATAAAATTCAGGACTTTTGTCGCCAAGAAATCTCCTCCAAAGAAGCAAGATGCGCAATCTCTCCTTTAATCTGAGTACAACGAGTTAGATCCTCATGAGAAAGGCCTGACAAATCCTCCCTAGCATCCAAACCCAACAATTCCGATAAAAGACATTTAATGCCAAGTCCCCAAACTCCTCCTTATTCCACTTTTTCAGGTCCTCTTTAAGAGCTTTTAGTTTACGACCCAGAATAAAGCTAGGAGAACCCGAAAAGCAATACCCATTCCACCATTGCCGAACCCTCTCTACAAAACCCTCTTCTTTCAACCACATATTCTCAAACTTAAAGGCACTCCAGCCTTTATTAACACTACCTGCCACCACCAATAGAGAGCAATGATCAGAAACTACACGAGGGAGAACCCTTTGAGACACGTTTCCAAAGTAATCCACCCAATCCACCGAAGCCAAGGTTCTATCAATTCTTGACATAAAATCTGATCCCGAATCTCTAAACCAAGTAAACGAAACCCCTTCAAGGGGTAAGTCCATAAGGTAATTAGCCTCAATGAAGTCTGAAAAAGCAAACATAGCCGGACTAAAAGCCTCACAACCAAATCTCTCACTCGGATATCGAATGGTATTAAAATCCCCAAAAACACACCATGCTGTATTCCACCTGGAGTGCATCCTTGAGAGTTCTTCCCACAGAGCACCCCACTGAGCATCATCATTAGGCCCATACACTCCTGAACAAGCCCATATGAAATCATCTACAACCCCCTTGAATAAAACATTAACAGAATACCGCCCAACAGCACAATCAACTTTTTCAAAAACTCTCGTCCTAAACCAATAACACCCCCCCTGCAGTATTGACTGCATCTAGAACAACCCAATCTAGAAAAGGACTACCCCAAAGGCTTCGGACAACAAAAGAGTTTAAAGAAGACAGCTTAGTCTCTTGAAAGCAAACTATATCACACTTCCACTCCTTGAGAAGATTTTTACATACCTCTCGCTTCTGAGAATTATTTAATCCCCTAACATTCCAAAATAGTAGCCGTAAACTCATTTAAAACTAGTAATCGCCCTCGTACCTATTGAGAGGTCTTTGTTCCTCCCCCTAGATGCTACCCCATCATAATTAATAGAGGAAAACAATCCTTTGAGTTCCCTAAGCCCTTTCTGCTTAGAGTTCACATTACCGTTAGAAGACCCAACACTGATAACATCAACACAGTCTTGTTTGAGAAGACGAAACAGAGCTAGACATTGATCTTCATGCTTCACAATAGGAAAACCCACAATTCTACAAAAAAATTTCATCAGACTACAAACCCATTTCGAATTTTCCTCCGCTGACCCCCGAAACTCTCCCTCATCACCTTCCTGGATCACCTCCAACTCCTTATGTCTATTGGGATCCCATTTAGAAAGAGGTGAGCATTCCAAAAAACCATTCTCATCCTCACCATGAAAAAAACCGCTAGGATTAACCATACTGTGCTTCCACTGACTCAGAATATGCTCAGGTCCATCCTGAAGCAACTCAACCCCACCCACTTGGCTCGGCAACACAGGCTTAGCATTAGGACTACTCCAATCTCCTCCCTTCTCACCTGAATCCACCATAAAGTCATCTCTCTCTCCAAAGTAGAGATCTTCTCCACTACCCAGACCCGACAAAGGGGATAAAGAATTATGGGCAGCATCGGCCTTACCGTCATCAGCTATTGGAGTATGGGTCATGACCCCCATCCTCTGATTGTACACCACCGCACCGGAAAGCCGAAGAAAGTGCCCCACCGTCGCTGTCACCGGTGCCGCCGCTGTCGCCGGCGATCCTCCCTTCTCACCGTCACCAACTATGGGAGTATGGGTCACAGCCCCCATCCTCCGATCGTTTACTACCGCGCCAAAAAGCCTAGGAAAACACCCCACCTTTACAGTCGCCGGCGCCGCCGCTGTCACTGACGATCCGGAGACCTCCGTCGTTCTCGCCGGAGCCGCAACTATCACCGACGAACCAGGAAACTTCCACACACTTCCTCTGGAGCTCTCCCCTCCAGCCCACGAAGCCTGACCCCCAAAAGAATCTCTTAAGGCCACGGGTATGACCAAAGAGCCCTTAAGTGGAGGAACAAATTCCACGGGCTGGGCTTGAGCAAGCCCACCAGGATGTTTAAGAATTTCTGGCCCGCCACTAACATTCTTGGGCCAACTGAAATCCTTTACATCCAGGTAAGTCACTGAACGTTTCCCGCCTTCAATTTTGCACACTCTCAAAGCCAAACAAGCAAGGGTCAGCTTAAAAGTACAAGTCCGTGTGGGTTTGCCATTAATGACTGAGATTTTGCCTTTTAAAACTAAACCATTCTCTACATGGCCTCCAGGAATCCTGTTCTACCCCAAAATAGCTCCAATTTTTTCAAAATTCCTAAACTTTCGCTGATGCCCAACAACAGAAAAAATTTTCCCACTTCGGTCACCACCAGCAAGCTGACCACCTCCACCACCACCATTTTTGGAGGGTGCTTCAGCCATAGGAACTGGTTTAGCACCAGTGAAAAAATCCCTCATCTCCCTCTGAAACAAAGACCAACCTGCACGGTTGAAGCTTGCTGGTATCATAACACACCCTCGACAAGCCCCGCCAAAGTATTCAACTATGACCACAAAAACACCAGCCTTATTTGACCTCCCACAAAATTCTAACAACTTATTATTATCCCGGAACCGTTTGCACAAGGAAACTTTCCCCGGAACCCAGTCACGAATATCAACAAAACAAGAAAGGATCCACTCCAATCTTTTACGACCTACCCAGATAGTATGCTTGACATGCCGGCTGCTCTCATGAATAGCATACGAATCATGTCGCCCACCATTGAAGGAAAAAGAGAAAAGCTTTGCATCAATACGAAAAGGAAACTGTCTACCCCCCTGAACCGATACCATGGGAGAGGTAATAAGGTTCGAGGCTAGTTTGGTATCATTTATAGGTAGGGAGATAACGGTATCAGTTTTAGGTAGGGAGATAGCGGGTAACTGTGGAGGTGTAGGCACAGAAAGCTTAATAGGCAATGTGGAAGGTTTTAAGGGGTGTGACGGTGGGCAAAAGCTAGAAGGGATAGGGGGATGACAAAAGGTGCATGGAGGTAAACCAAAAGGTGGGATTTGAGGTGTAAAAAGAAAAGGATAGGGAGAGAGGGAAGGAATCTGTGGTACAGCCGGTGGTAGGAAGGGGAAGAGAGAGGGAGTAGGGGAGGGTTGGTGGTGGGGGTGAGGGTGGGGGTGAGTGTGAGGGTGGGGGAGGGGTGTGGGTGGGGGTGATGCCAAGAAAGCCTCGCATCAAAACTAGACCATAATTCTTGAATATTTTTTATTTAATCTTGTTTTCCTCAAGCTCTTTACTATCTGCATAATAAAAAGAAAAGAGCTCTAGGAAAATGGGAAAATTTCCAAGAACCTTGACCCTAACTTAACCTCCCACATACCTAATTACTAATAAAAGAAGCTTTTCCAGGTTGTCTAGGTGGGAGGGTCCCCCCAATCCCTTCAAAGATTCAAACCAATTCTAGTAATCAAACCCTTTTTTAAGATTTTCTGCCTCCGGCAAGCATAGGTGCTTTGGGTTTGGTAGCAAGTAATTAGGTATGAGTAAAGCAAATACATCCTAGTAGGCGCACTCCATATAGAGCAAGCAAGTCTTGGAGATGAGAAGCCTGCGTAAGGACCTCAATTCTCATTAGGAGGTCAAACCAAGGACCTATGGAAGTAGGGGCTAGCCCCATCCGGCCAAACTCAACAAAAATACCAAAGAAATTAGAAAGGTATGCAAGATCTTTATCCTCAACAAACTAGTCAATGTCAACCACATGTATTCTTTTCCATCATTCTATCCTATTAGAAGTTGTATTCTCTATTACCTCCTTTATTGACATGTCCTTTTCTTACTACTTCTACTAATGTCATTTTAGATCTTCGTCTAACTATTTTCGATCCCAAAACTTGAATCAACTCACTCTTATCCTCACTAGTGCATTAATTTCTCACCTCAGCACAAGTCCAAACCATCTTTTCAAAAAGAAGTTAGACCGGAAGAAGCAGACAAACAAAGACTAAATAAGCAGGAATAGTTTTCACACACCAGTAGCATATTTTGATGAGGTAGTTTTGTACTTTTCATTTTATTCTATTTAAGTTAAGACAGGGTTTGAAGGTTTAGATTACTTATATTAAGGTTTTGTAAGTTTCTCATATAGCTAAATTGTTGACTTTGCAGCAGCAGACATGTTATTGAATTTATTTTGAAATTATATTAAGGTCATCCCTTAGAACTGACATTTGGGGTTTCTTTGCTGATTATTATAGCCTTGAAATCAGGCTTGCTTTTCTTTAATTTCCGCCCTAGCTAATATGCAAAATTCTATCAAATAAGAAAGAATTATGAGTAACAATTGAAGATAATAAGTACAGATTTTTTTTTTTTTTTTTTTTGCGAGGTAGATAATAAGGATAATAAGTACAGTTTTTTATTACCTCATTATAATATTCTGCAAATTTTTTGTTACCAACTCTAGGAGATCCAAAGTTATACATAGTCACAGAGATTGCCCCATGCCTGTTACACACAAAAGAAGATGTTTTTATGATAAGCTCCATGCCAATGGTCTTAAACACATTATAAAAGAAAAAGTAAAATGAATCAAATTTCTAAGGTTACTAGGGTGTAGTAAGTTCTATCAACATTTTTGTTTGTAGAAAATAATAATTTTATTGACAACAGGTATCTTCCAAGAAAAAAGTTACCATGAGCACCAACAAGTCCAACACTAACCTTCCACCCAAATGATACAACCACAACTCGCTCAAGTAACACCCAGTGAACCCCAAACATCCACAACTATATCATAAAATAAATCTAATTAGATTTCTATAGTTACTAAATATTATTTCAGAAAAACCTGAAAAGTCAATAGATCCAATTTTCTAATATACCACCAATGGCATTTATTGGGACGAGTCCACAGATAACCACCATATTTTGAAGAACTTAATATTATCAACTTCCTAGAAGGCAAACTACATTTCTTGAAAACATAGACATAGTTCTTTATTTCCCCTACCTCTAGTAAGCTTCTGTGCATTTTTCTACATATTTTAAGCTATGATGACACTATGTTCCCACATGTCACTTGCAAGAATTCGTGATAAGCTTTACAATCCATAACAACTTGTAAGTCATGCTTCCAAATTTTGTAAATCATGAGGAAAAGAATCATGAAGTGTGTTCCACTTTCCATAAAAATCTTCAAGTAAATTATAAATAACCACCCTAATCTATCACGCAAGTTGCAATGTTCCCCCTGAAGTTTAAAACCGACCAATCACCTCGCAATGTTGCTCAATATTCCAAATAGCCCCATACTGTTCCACTTGCAACAAATAACAGTAGGATTAATATATTGGTGGACCATGGAAAGTTTGAAAGCCATGTTAAATTAGCAAAATATTTAGATGTTTAACAAGCATACCAGAGTGCTAAGGTCATTGAATTCGAGCAAGGAAAGGGCTCAAACAGGGTGCTGGTTGTAAGGTGACCTGTTTGAGCCCTTCCTTCCTGAATACAACAGCCTTAGCATGCTGGCATGATTGTGAAACATTCCAAATATCTTGCTCGTTTAACACATCTTGCACACTGTCCAACCCACCAACACACCATGCCATTTTTTGCTCCTCAGTATCATCTTCCTTTGCAAACATAACTCATATTATAAACAATGAGTCACAAACATTATTGTCCTCATTCTGAATTTAAATTCCTAAGAAAATAAAACATCAACTTACAAGAAATTATGCAAAGATAACTATAAATACACACATGCAAACACTGGTTTTCAATTTCAATATAGATAGAAGCCAAAAATTATCATTGTTATACTCAAAAAAATACTTTTCCCCTCCACCTCCATGTATCATGTCATCCTTTCTGCCTTCTATAATATTGTAAATGATTAGTGCCCACCATTTTATGTTGAATAGTGATGCCATGTATCCTATGTTGTTACATAGAAATGCACTATAGGTATATGTGCAATTTACACAAGTGTGCACAAGATTATAGGACAAATTATGTCAAGCTCTGGCAGGTTACCGTCATTATATTATTAAATTCTTCTCATCATCCCAACCAACTAAACCTCTCAAACTAAGAAGCTATAGAAACTAGAATCTTCACAATTGGTTTTTTTTTTTTTTTAAATAATAATAATAATAAAAAGAATAAAAATTTAAAAAAACAGGGCTAACATGTGAAGGTTGGATTGACCTCAAGGAAACATCAAAACTCTCCAAAAGCATTGTATAGTAAATCTTTCCTACCCAAATTTTTGCATGTAAAGACACGCACATGCATATTTAATGTAATGTACTGAAGAATGAAAAAGAATGACTTCATAAGTAGAAAGATAAAGAACCCACATAGCTAACTGACTAGAGGAAAGCTCAAGAGCGAGAAGGGTAGCCAACGCACCACCTAAACTATGACCAGTCACATACACATGCCATTTGAATGGTGGCTCAGCAAGATCATCTCTGTCAAAAAAACAAAATTTCACTTATATTTTGTCATCTAACAAAATCAAACATATTTCTCATGCAACATTAAGATGTTAGCTGCACACTTAGAATAAAATTGAACAAATGAACAACTTACATATAACCAATTGCAAGTTTGATGAGAGAGATAATCCTTGTCCTGACGGAATCATATGCACTTAGAAAACCACTGTGGACCTGAAATAATTACTGCTCCATTACTGATACTACATTAAACAGATATTGTTTAACACTTTGCGCATCTCATGAATACTCTTAAACACAATTCAATCTACCATTTCATTTACATACTTGAACTTCTTGCTTGAAATCTCCACCTATCCTTTCAGGATTTAGCCTGTATATGATATATATATATATATAAGAATCAGAACTAGAACAAAAATATAATGTGTAACACTTAATGGAACCACCTCAAAATTAAGAAGATGTTAGATAAAGCAATAAGAATCCCTAGCAGCAATAAGAATCCCTAGGGCTATGTTAACATTATCCAGAACTATTTTTTTTTACAAGTATTATTATCCAGGACATATTAGAAAATAAAAGCATCTATTTTTTTTTTTTTTAAATCTTAAATGCGATGTGACACCAAACGAATAATTCTAGTAAGAATGATCACAATGAACTGCTGCCCAAAATTTAGGAGTGTATTAGATAACAGGTTGCAAAAGCCATAATAAAATTACTTCCTTGCATTCTGATTAGCTGGAAGGTCATTTATGAAATTAAAATGTTTTTTGATCTAAATATAACAAAGCATTATTCAGCTAATGACAAATCAATACTGCAATCAAGCTGCACATGGGCAATCTCTCCATTGAAATCCACATCCACCAAATCAGTAAGTGTGCTGTTTTTGACAAATGCAGCTAAACCAGACTAAATGGCAGAAGGTCTTAAAAGGATTAAAAATTTACAAATCACTAATAAATTCGTAGCTTGGATAGATATTATATTACCCAGCAGGAACTAGCATTAGATCAGTTATCAAGTCCTTCCATTGTGTCTGAAAAGATAAATGTATGAACAATTTGAACTGAAGCCAAATAACCCAATTGCACTGAGAACAATGTGATATAACCTACTTGTTCTGTTCCTCTAAAAGCAACAACTAATCTTCTCCTTGCTATATCGCGCCAAATTGCAACCTGCAGCTCCCCATAATTTAGTGATTTACAGAACACAATTCCCAAAATCAAATTATGACATTTCTCCACTTACATGGTTAAGAAACACATTCCATTCCATTCCATTGAACTCAAGAGAAATATAACAAGGAAAATGATTTCCTGGCTGAGGAATAAAAGCTCACCTGTGTGTCAGTGGATGCATTATCTAAGAAACATATTTTCTCAAATTCAGATTTAATAAAAGTAGAATGACCCAGTGAAGAGGCAAGCATCGCCCAAGCTTCAATGGCACTTTCTGCAGTTGAGAACAGTGCTTTCATCTCCTCAGCTCTCTTTTTATCCAATGCTAAGCCATTCTCTGAGCTGACAAGTTTCTCACTCAGGGAATATCCTACAACATTATCATCTTCCAGTTTGGTAGAAGCCTGTTCTTTTGTTTCATCCTTTCCTACAGAATTTCCATCCTTTTGTTGAGAAAATGTTGCATTCAGAAGCATTAATGCTCCTAAAACAGAATCAGTTTGCCCCATTATATCCTGTGTTATTTTTTTAATATCTGGTATTGAAGACTTATTTGAGCTAATGCCCGAGCCACTCATTTTATCAATTTCACCATCCAAACTTTCTGGAGTTGCAAGCCCTGATTCAACATAACCTGCCTCTGCAATTTTTCGTGACTGTGAGCCAATTCTATTTAATAAGTCAAATCCATCCCACTTTAATTTCTCAGGAACAGAGAGCCCAAGTTTCTGAACAACATTTTGACTGATGACATCAGTCAAATTCTTCCAAAAAATTTTATCTGATTGCTCCGAGTTACCAACTGGTTCCAATGGTTCAAAGGGAAGCCCATTCTCCATACCACCATTATCGACATGAAAATCCTCTATTTCTCTCTCTTTGTCGTAGCCTGTGTCACTAGAAGAGGCTTCCAGGTCTTCATCCATTGGTGAAGGCATGTCCATATCATACTTGTCATCATTTGGAAACTGACCCTTCCAAAGATTTCCATCATTGAATGCCTTTAGCTGCCCAAAAGCATACTTTACAAACTGACGCGCTTGCACAGACTCTGTGCCCACAACCATTTTCAGAGCAGACTCAAAACCATTTTTCCGAAGAAATTCTATAACAAAGGGGACCCTCCACCATTTTTTGTCTTCTTCAATTTCATCAAAACTTTTGTACTTAACCTGAAACCTCACCACTAGAAAGAATAAGCCATAGACTTATTAAAGAAAATACTAGTTCATGTTGATAAATAAAGCCTGCAGGATTACAAATTAAAAAAACAGCACATGAAGCCTTAAGAGTAACATAAATGAATTAGATCTTCATACCAGCTTGAAGTTATGGTACCTAAAAAAAGTGAGATTTTAGAGCTTGAAAATAAGTTCCAAAATCTAATCACATTGCCCTTGAAACTCTCAGTAATTTTCTACCTATATGGATAAAGGAGAAAAAATACACCCAAACTTTAGAAACTTTACTCTTTTCCCCTCTAAAAATCTAAGAAGAAGCTTCATGGATTCCAATCTCCACATAATGAGACACTTGTGAATTTTATAATTCAAAAACAGAGATAAAAGAAAGAACATGCTAGGAACAAGACCCAATTAAAAAAAAAAGTACTCCATAAGTTTGTTCTTAGAGGATCCACAACTTTTTTTTTTTTTAAATAAGTAATAAAATTTATATTAGAAAGTAAAAGAATAGATACAGGGGACTTGTATACTATATCCTCTCTCAATTTAAGAATCAAATAGCAATGAAATCCAAGAAATATCAAATGTATATTGCCCAAAGTACATAGCCAATCAAACAATGAACGTAGAAAATAGCTTTAAGCAATTTTTCATTCAGCTATTTCCTTTCAGCTCTATGTCGTGAAAAGTACAGTTATTTCCCTCCCTCCAAGTTGCCAAGGTAATAAATAGGAATAGCCTCCTAACAACTAAATCTCCTTTTTAACTGCAAAACAGTTCGAGCAGAATCCAAGGCATCACCTAAAGACCTCAAACAAAGACAAAGCTAAAGACTACAATTCTCTTTTTCTTTTTTTTATGGTAATAAGAGTTTTATTGATAGGAAAAGTACAATGTGTTTACGATGGAAAACTCACTGTACTTGAAACAAATACAATCAAATCAAATGGAAAATCTACAGGAAAACTCACTGTACTTGAAACAAATACAATCAAATCAAATGGAAAATCTACAGGAAAACTCACTGTACTTGAAACAAATACAATCAAATCAAATGGAAAATCTACAATTCTCTTGCCATGACAACATATAAGAGGAGTTGATCTACCATTTCACCACAAATCATATCAATGCAACATCTATCCTCAATTATTTTCTCCGTTTTCTCATATTATCAATTGTTAAAATCTTGCTCTCAAGCAATTGCCAATCCAAAAAATGTGACTTCCCTAGGTAATTTTGCGCCCCAGATATTCCCCCAAGGAAATTTGACCACTAAAAGTCCTCTAAGACCATCATAGAATGAACAACCCTCAAGTTTCCTTTCTTAAAAGGTCTCCAACATTTCTTTTTATAAGAAGGCCTCCAAGATATTATATTTTCACCATCACTTGATGAGAGATTAGATTACAATAAATAAATGAATAAAAAGTATCAACAGCCTCTAATTCCTAATTTTGCTAGGATCTCACAGATCTAAAATTCCAATGATGAACATTTTCACCAAACATTCCTAATTACAATGGAACTAAACCATCTTATTCATAGAGATTAAGAATTAGTCCAGAAATTTTTTCTTCAATGCAGCATCACAACACCCAATATCATGCCAAAACTGAACCCTACCAACATCCTGTCTTGAAACAAAGAACCCTACCAACATCCTGTCTTGAAACAAAGAACCCTACCAACATCCTGTCTTGAAACAAAAAACCCAAGAAAATATTTCCCATTGCTCCAATTACTCTTTCATAAACTCATACCATAGTGTCCTCTCACCTCTTACTGGAGACCCCATTCCCTAGAAGATTAAGCTATTGGGAATGAAGAATTTAATCAATTAACCATTATTCTAACACTCCTCCTCACATGCTAGCCCTGCATTCCCCTTAATAAGTGAGGCCCAACACATGGAATTTTTAACTTTTTAAATGGGAGGTTGATTGGAGACAAGGTTCGATTTAGGACCACCTTCTCTAATATCATAATAAATTACTACTTGTCCCAAAAGCTTAAGTTGTTGAGAATCTACTTGAGATTGGTGAATTTAATTATTTAACTATTATTCCAACACTACTGAAATGGGAACATTAAGAGACAGAAAATAAGTAGGGATGCTGGACAAAGTGCTTCAAATCAGCATTAGTCTCCCACCTTTTGAATAATTCAATATTTTCCAACATGCTAATCTCTTCTCCACCTTCACAGTAGTAGCATTCCACGCACTTTGTGCCTAAATCAATGACCCCAAAGGTAAACCCAAGCAAGCTACAGGTACTGTACCTACCTCACACCACAACACCTCTACCAGTTCCAATCATCCAATGACTGAAACAACTTGTAAGATGTGAACAAGCTTGATGCAGGTTAAATCAGGAGCAAACCAAATTTCCAGGACTATTAAACATTTTAGGTTTATAAGAACATTTTCAGCAGTTATTTTCACCTACAGCTGATTTTCTTGTGTACCATGGAAACTTACCTCTAGCTGTACTTTTCCACCACCACCAATTCCTTCCAACTCCACCATTACTTCATGCAAATTTCCTAGCAAATGACATGTTTGTTATTAGATTGTATTGAAAAAAAAAATTGCAGCCATGCATCCGAGTAATCTGCTAAACATTGGTAAGCTTGTCATTAGAGAAATCAAGTAGTTTAGTTCCTGTAAAATTTTAACCCTAAAAAAAAAGGAAAAAAGAAATTATAGATATATATTAAATCTATTGACGGTCCAAGTTCCCAGGGCAATAGGAACACAATACATTCACTAAATATTTGGATGCACAAACCCAATCTAAATTAGTTAAGACAGTTGGGCAACATGCTATTATACTAATTCTAACATCAAACACCATGCAATTTGTTTTAGATTCTCACCATCACAGAGACAATCCAGACTAATGCCTGCGTTACCCATGCGCTTATGTGGGGTTACAAGGTTTGCATCCCAAGCTGCTACCTAAAGTTTAACACCAGAAGTTAGAAACGAGAGGTAAAGTTGTTAAGCAACTATACAAATAACTCTTTCACCACATCAAAGTCTAAACTATAATTCACTATTCGTAAAACACATTGATATTGTTTCTGTGCATGCGATTAACGTATTTATAAGGTGATTCATCATTATTACTACAATAACAAGAATTACAAGATGTAGAATTGCAGAATTTTTATTAATTAGATACAGCTACTAACAGGCTTTTTTTTTGGGGGGGGGGGGGACAAGATAGAGATTCTCTTCACCCAATTAATGTGTAGGAGGCAGAGCTACCGAATAAGATTAACTGCATCAAAATTTATACCATTGCTGTCAAAATTTTAATTATAGCCTTCTGCCTCTCATACTTTGCAATTCCAGTTTTCTTTTTTGATTGGTAAGTTACACACACCCCATGATTACAGTCTCCATTCTTGATATTATGTAACATAGGAGATCAAGATGTATTAACAGGCATTATAAGTCTACACTCAAAAGGTAACTGGAGATACTTTTATGGATTAGTAGTCTACACTTTTCAGGAATGGTTACTCTATTTAAGCTTTATTCATTTTTTGTGAACAATATACAACATACTATGGCAACAACAACGTTGAAGACACCTACACTTTGGTGTTTTCACTCCAGCATTTTTTAAACCACTAGAAACTCAAGCTGAGCCAATCAACAAAACAGCCCGATAAAAATGATAAACAGAGCATGGAAAAAAGAAGGGGGGAAAAACTAAGATAGTAGAAAATGGTAGTCCTACTCTGATACCATGTTAGAGGAGTATTTAGAAGAGAATTAAAGGAGGAGCTGAAAATCTGATTTAGTCCTCAGCCGCTATATTCCATATATGTTCAAGAGTTGGTTCCAAGGAATAGAGATTATTCTTGATAATGACAACTAGTGATGAACACACCTCATCAATGACACCTCACCACTAGGACATTCTAGACTCTTCTAGAAGAGTACAATACATTTCTTCTAAAATTCTACAAGGCCATATAATCAATCCACACTTGATTTGGTTTCCCCATTTTGCAGTAGATGCTATCAATCCTACATTCCCCTAGCTACCTATGCTACGATCATAGCTTCATTCATTCATTAAACATTTGGGATAACCATTAGCATTAAGGTCAATCACCACACCACCTCTATCATGCATAAGACATTACATTACGTAAGAGTGCATGGTCAACACACACCAAAAGTGCCTACGTTCCGCTTGCAACCAATTCAATGCAATGGTACCACTAAAACAATATTAGCTCTCTATCAATACCAAAAGACATTCCTTGCATCCCTCTGAAGTTATACATGATTTTAAACAACATAATTTAACGGCATCAAATAGAAGACTTGATCACCTCAAATTAAAGATGATGGTACGAATAGGATATTTTCATTAAGCACAAACAGGAATTGTATAAAAAAGTTCTATTATTAGGCTACTCATATTAAGAAATGCTGAAACAATCTATTATTTCATAACTGTGATGTTACTGTCTCTTTTTATAAGGAATATATTTGCAGAGTTACTTCCTATATGATTCATTTCCATTATTTAGTCATCGTTTTTTGACTTGAACAACTATCCATTTTTAAGACAACAGCCAAAAGATGAGTAAGCCAATCTTCTTTGAAGATTTTGTTAATGTACAATTCATTTCCATAATTCTATCTTGCTATTTCAGACAACAGCTTAAAAGAAAGGAGCACTGTCAGTTCTTATATTGTGTCAACATATGATTCATTCCTCTAATACTCTCCTTTTTTTTATTCAAGACAACAGCTAAAAAAGAAATGGAAAATATAAGAAAAAAGAAGAATGAAATGGTGCAACTTCAAATATGTACAGCACTCTTTATATTGGAAAATAAAATTTATAAATTAGAAAGAATGCATATAAACCTGGAGAAGTTTGGTTGGAGGCTGCTTGATATTAAAGGTAAATTCCTCATTCCATGTCGGCTCTTTTGTCCTATAATCAGGTAATTGTACATAAAATAAAAAACCAACATAAACTTCCAACTTTTCTACATCCACGAATTATGGTAGTTATGTAAACTACTGATTTGAATTCTATTATAAACCTTATTGATTCTCTTTGTATGTAATGATTGGTGTTTGAATTATTTAGGAGTATCTTGTGTACACACCGTGCACATAAAGTATCTGCCTTTCTCAATAAAATCTTATTACTTATAGCACAAAAAAAAAAAATACTCTCTCTCTCTCTCTCTCTCTCTCTCTCTCTCTCTCTCTCTCTCTCTCTATGATAGGATACGAAAATTAATTAATTAATTTACATATATTTTAAGTTAATTAATTAGTTTACATATATTTTATGTTAATTTTAGGTTAAAAAGTAAATAAAAATATCAAAACTAATTTCGAAACAATGGGATCATATACGTGCAAAGTTAATTATTTTATTCTTTTGGCTTCCAAGCTAACATTATTGCTAACTAGGAATAAACAATAAAGTTCAAGACTACAACACTTCGGCCTCACAGGCCCAAGGATAACAAGCCCACATCCACTTCATGGCACTGGGCAAAAAAAAAAAAAAAAAAAATTAAATAATAGGAAAATAAAGAATCGGAACCTAGGAGTTTGCACTTAGGCTTGCTTGTAGTCAGCATCTAGGCTTGCTTGGAGTCAACCCCAAGTGAGGAAAACCACTAGAAGTCAACACCTACTATTGGCTGGAGTCAGCACTAAACCAAAAATCAAAAGAAACTTTTCCTTTATCAAAATCATCTCTAAATAATCTCCAAAATAAGTATAGTTTGCTTATATAGAAAAACTAAATCATAATTCTAATTGGGGTAGGAAAACGTAATTTTCTTATTACAAAAATAACCTTGCTTCCAAATATTAAAATACTAATAGCCTGATAAACTACTAGGACCTAAAAAATAAAAATACAATTGTCTTGCAAAAGTAAATAACACTTTTTTTTTTTGATAAATAAGTAATGTAATTTTATTGAAAATCAAATATACTCTATGTTCACGATGATGAACACAAAGTGTCAAAAAGTACTGAAGTCTCAAAGGGAAAATCTAAGAGAAACTTGAAACTCTAAAATAGAAGAACATTGTGTAAAACCCCAAAACCAGGACCAATTAAAAATGGTATTAGAAAACAAAGTTTTCAGCTAGTCCAAGGAGTTCTTCATGTCTTCAAAAGTACGTCTATACCACTCCTTCCATACAAGCCACATCAAACAAGCCAGCACCATATTCCAAACATTCGAGCCATGTTTATCAAACCAATTTCTCTAGCTAAATAACAAAGAAGAAACATTCCCCAGCATAACCCACTGAATCCGAAAAATCTAAAACGCAACTCCCCACAAAGCATAAGCAACATCGCAATGAATTAAAAGGTGATCCACCTCCCCATTACTTCGACACATACAACACCAACTCACCAATGACATACCCGTCTTAGTGAGATTGTCCAAAGTAAGAATCTTTCCCAATGCTGTTGTCCACAAAAAGAATGAAACCCTCTTGGGAACCTTAATTGACCAAATGCCTTTCCAAGGGAAAGGGACTGTAGAGGCACCCCGAATCTCCCCTGTAAAAGGTAGATTGTTCAAGAGTGGGCTGAGGAAAATAAATTGTATGACATTCATCCTATTTTCTTTAAGGTGTGCAATTGGTTGGCTGTTCCATTGCCTCACAACTACTGCTTCAATCTTGAAAATTACCATACTGACGGGAAAATATTTAGGATGAAAGTATTGTGCTAAATATTCATCTCGTAGTTTCTCTTTCATGTCTTCCCAACCAGTAATCGCAGGTTTATGCTTTATAAAGTGGAGACGTTCAAGGTTCTCCAAGAAAATTTTTACTCCACCTATTAACTTCAATTTTGCAAACCTGACCTTCTTGCTATCTGCAAAACTTATTCACAAAAAGAATTGCTCCATCTCATTTAACCAATCGACGAAATCCCATGGACGTCTTTGGTCTTTACGACCATCAAAATAAAGTATCTATGAGGTTACCATTGTTCACTAGAAGACAAAAATTCAAGAGCCTAGACTGCTTAATTTGTTGCTGAAAGTGCATGTTGTGCTTCACGGATTGGGGTCTGGCCCATCTGGGCTTCCATTTTTTAATATATATGTGTGTGTGTGTGTGTGTGTGTGTGCATTGTAATTAGGTCAGGTTAAGATTTTGGATAATGGGCCTTTTTATATAAATAATAAAAAATTTATTCAAAATTAAAAAAGAGTCACCCAAGTATACATGACGTATACAACTAGGGATCAATACAATCAAGAACACAAATTACAATCATCCATCAAATCAAAAATCGAAAAAATAGAATGGCTTTCTAAGATAGACATTCAATCTAATAGCATTCTAAAAAATAAAAGTTTTAAATCGATTACTGTCCTTTCAAAATCCTCAAAACACCGGTTTACTACATGCCGGTTCAAGTTGGGCCAATGGTCTTGAATGGAACAGGTCTTTGATCAACTAGGATAAGTTAAAGGAAGGTGGGTTAGGGGAGGGAACTCAGATGGGACCATCGGGTTACCTCTAAGATCGAATCAGTGGAGGCTTGGCATCGCAGGTGGATAGGTGGCGATGCTTGAGACGGCTTCTTAGTGGATTTCCAGTGGCGGACATGGAGGCAAGGTTTTGTGTTTTGCAATGTCTTCTGGTTGTTTTGACGAACTTTGGGGTGTTTGGGAAGTTTTGGCTTTGATTGATGGTTTGTGGTGGGTGGATTCACAGCAGATTGATGATGGCAACTTGGGTTTTTTTGGGCTTTGATGAAGGCTGAGATCTTCTAGTTTTCACAGGTTAGTTCTAGTGGTGGAAAATATATTGGCCTTTTTTTTTGTTTGTTAAATTTTTTTTTTTTCTTCTGGTTCTAGATTGATTGTAATGATGCTTCAAATGGACCAGGATTTGCTCTGATACCAAAACTGACACAACAATCCAATTAAAAATTAAACAAGAAGAAAATAAAGGATAGGAACCAAGGAGTCAACACCAAGTGAGGAAGACCACTAGGAGTCAACACCTAGGATTGACTGACATATCAAAAAAAAATTAGGATTGACTGGAGTCGGCAAAAACTAAAAATTTAAAATAAAATTAATAAAAATAAAAATAAAACGTTTTATTTATCAAAATCATCTCTAAATCATATGCAAAAGGAGTACAATAATTTGCTTATATAGGAAAACTAAATCCTAATTCTGATTGGCATAGTTTGCTTCCAAAAATTAAAATACAGATAACCTATTTTAATAATAGGACCTAAAAAATAAAAATACAATTGTCCTGCAAAAGTAAACAATACTAAACTAAAATAAAAATCTCCTTGTGTCTCATGCATCACTGTGGTCTCAAACCTCACATACGCAGCCACACCTTCCAAAGACTTAGATAAAACAACACCAGATGACAAACAGAAAATATTTTAATTGAATCTCAAGCACCAACTCACATGGCCTAACCAAAAACCGATATAAGTGGCACAAATTTGGAGAGTTTGTCAACAATAAACTTGTAAAATGAACAAATCTTCACAATCCCTAGCACACCTTCATCTCTCTCACTCATCTTCAATCTCCGATATCTCCTCTTATCCATTCCCCCTATTGCCCACCATCAAATCCCTCGTCCTTAAGATATCATTTGTGTAAGAGTGATGGGGAATCGGTGGATCACCTACTCCTTCATTGCTCATATGCCTATAACTTGTGGTCGTTTGTGTTCAGCTTTTTGGGTGTATCTTGGGTTATGCCTAGACAGGTGGGTGAGTTGCTAGCTTGTTGGTATGGAGGTGTCTGGTGTCATACAACTGCTTCTATTTGGAGTGCTATTCCGCATTGTATTATGTGGACTATATGGAGGGAGTGGAACAACCAAACTTTTGAAGGGGAGCAGTCTATCACTGAGTTGAAGCACATTTTCATTTTATCTTTGTTTGAGTGGATAACTGCTTTGAGTGGTCTTCGCATATCCTCTTTGCTGGATTTTCTAGATTTATGTAGTTTTGTATGGCACTTTGTTTCCCTTTGTACACTCCCTGTGTACCAGGGTAGCTGTTTTTGCTGTACCACTATTTTTTTTTTCAATAAAGTTTTTTATTTACCGATCAAAAATAAATAAAAATCTGTGTCCCTGCTTCCTTCATCAACATTTCCAAAGTTTTTAAGCAAGGTACCGCCATGATCCATAAAGAATTTTTTACATCTAATTTTCCAAGAAGCTCTATGAAATTAAAATAACTTACCCCCATTTAACCTTGCTTTTGACAACATGTCCATCCAACTGCATGACCACATACGGATCACTTGTTCCCTGGAAAGCACACAAAAGGTTGAAACAGTAACACTAAAACAGAAAACAAAAGGAAAATACAACTACTGTGATATTTAACTAACTGGAAGCACAAATGGAATTAAACGTAGGTGATAAAAATGAGTAACAATACTCGTGCCTTGTGGGAGTAACAATTTACAGTTATCCCTCTATACAAGAAAGATTAGAGAAGATAACCCACCCAAGGATCCATGGCAGGTAAATCCAAACCCTTTTTTAACTTTATGAACAATTGGCCATCATATATCTCACGTACAAATGATCTGCATGTATAAAAGTCAAATTTCTATGAGTCATAAATGGCCCATTTTATATTTGCTCATGACTAAACCCGAATTACTACATGGACAAAAATTTATAAACATACCTCAACAAAAGTAAAGAACAACTGTTTATGGTCAACTAATCAAGCTTTTTTATAATAAGGATATACTATTGATATGAGTAGAAAAATACAAGGGAAGTGTATCAAGCTACTCCTAAAAAATTACCATCTAAAAATTCTATCCCATAACTTCAACTCAAATGGACTCATAAAAAACATAAAAAAGTTTGGCTCAAATGGCACTTCCTATTCCCACAAGAATAAATGGAGGGTGAGATCGTGAGTTCAAAACCTACCATGTGAGGTGTAACTAACCAACAAAAAAAATTCTAAAAGTTCTAAAAAACATGGAAAGGGGACAGCCTAGGGCAGACATCCAATCATACAAGGATCTAAAAATAAAATTGCTTTATGACATGCAGGGGAAATTCAACACCTTCAAACATCTTACCATCCCTCTCTCAGCATATTGTCCATAAGACGCACAAGGGAACAACATTCCAAATTGATATTCATATGCTCTCATGTCAACCAAATCTTCCTTTCCAGCATTCAACCATCTAAATCACATTCTTTGGCATCATCCAAAACACACTAACTAAAGAAAACACAAATAACCAAATATATCTTGCCACTAAGCAATGATATATAAGACGGTCAACTACCCCACTGCATTTTCACATACAGAATCAGTTACATCCCTCCCAAAGGTACTATCCATGTAAAAAAGCTACTTTCCAAGCCACCTTGATACCCCAAATACTGTCCCAAAGGAACTTCACTGTTCTAGACCCTTTCAACACATAATAAAATGACCAAACCTTGAAATATCTATATCATGTTAATTTCCAAAGCATTTAATCTATACCCCACGGAACAAAAGTGAGAATATAATGATTCCCATTCCCAAGCATGGAAAGTACGAGTAAAACAAAGATTCCAAGATTGCATTCCCATGTCTATTGAATTGCCTAAATAAGAAGCAACCAAAGCGTTATTGTCTACAAAGTAAAATGATCAAGGAACAGGTCCTTTAATAATAACAACAGATACACTAAGCCTTTAACTATTAATACAGAAAATTAACACATACTCCGAAAGATACACTGCCTTACAACCTGCAGCATCAACTTCACACCTTCCAACATTTTCCTGAACAAAAATTAAAATCAACACATAAGATCGCACCAGAATTGATCAAAACCAAAAACTTCTTTAAGTAATTCTCTACTGACTAATTTCCCAAGAAAGCCAATAATAAGTAAATTTTTAACTTTTTTTTTCTCTTGTATTAGGTTATCTGTATTCCAATAAATAAATAATTTGCGCAATTTTATATAACTCAGATACAATTAAAGTACAAGGCCTAGTTAAGTTGAATTTTTAGTGTAGCGTTTAATATGCTTCTGTACTTAATTTTTTACTGATCGCCTAGCACTGACACATTTTTTTCAAAATCCAATAGTCATTTTTTCAATCTCGTATCTCTTGAAGCATATTAAGAAAAATTAAAATAATAAATTTTCAAAAAACAAAATTCAATATCCAATACTCAAATTTTCAATCTCGTAATTCTTTACTCTTGTTAGTTATTCTTCGTATTTCTATTTGTTTCAAACAATATATATATATATATGAATTCTTAAACAATTTGAAAAGAAGAAAAACATTTACAGGGGGGCTAGTGTAGGCTTCGAATGCGAAACCGGCAAGAACGACGGCAAGATTAAGATCAAACGGAGGCCGCTCATTCTCGTTCTCGTCAATCGAAATTGTTTCGATTTCGGAATTGTTTTTACGGAAGCAACAAACGGAGTAGTACACTCGGTCTCGGCCTCTGAACTTTTCCCGGAACGTGAGAACCCTAACTTTCCTGGGAAGAAGAGACGAGCATCGAGGAGTGAGGTTAGGGTTTCGGAGATAAGGGAACTTGGGAGAGACGCAGTGATGGTATTGGAGGTGCGTGGCCGTGGCCGTGGCCATGAGAGAGTGAGGGTGAGGTTGTGATTGTTTTGGTAGTGTGTGGTAGTGGCAGTTTGTGTAATTTTGTATAATAAAGGCGGGGGAAAGGAGGGGGTGGGGGAGGGGGGACACGCGTTGTGTATGTGGAAATGGGCTTATTGTGCACGTCCACGTAAGTGAGAATGGAAGCTCTGAGAATGAAGTAGAGTGTAGAGCCAACGAGCCACGTGGCCAACGGTCGTCCTAGATACTTTAAGATCATGCTATGCGTCCTGCCAAATTTCACTGCGTTTTGGGAATTCGTTTTTTTTTTGAAAAAAAGAATAATAGATATTTCGAACTAAAATATTCTTGGGTTTTATTAATGAGTGGCAATTATTAATAAATTATTTTAGAAAATTTTTGATACAAAATATGAAAGTTTGTCAAAAAAAAATTAATAAATTTTTTCTTTCCTTATAAAAAATTTCTAAAAAGTTTCTTAAATGTTCTTAAAGCATTTATTAACTTTTATCAATATTGTTTTCCAAAATGTCACAATTTTTTCTTTGAATTTTAAAAAGAACTTGAAAATTCTCTTTTTTTTCCTTAAATTTAAAAAATAATAATAATAAACTTTTGTATCTACTTGTGACCAATAGTTTCATGCTACTTGCTCGTCTCATATGTATTCTTCCTTTTTGGCCTTTTTTCAAATGTAATAGTCCACGTCGAACTCTCTAATACTAAAATTAGTGACACCTATTTAGATAGATACGTTAAAATACTTGAGCATGGAAGGAAAATTAAAAAATGTACCATTTTAAATAATTTAAGGATTAAAAAAAAAAAAAAAACTTCATACAAATTTTAGGGTAGAAAACAAATATTTTTTATCAAGATGTTTTGTCTTTGTGCTATTCATATCTTTCTTTATTTTTTTAAGTTCAAAAAAAAATTTCATAGTTGTCCTCCTATCCTCCTTGTGACAAATTATATTCTTACTTTTTAATTTTTGGTCGTTTTTAATTTATACTTTATAAGTCATGATAATTTAATCTTTCTCTATTTCTATTACAAACCACTAAAAGAGATGTCAAATATGATTAGAACATTTTTTAGCAACTATTATATACAAACGAAACTACTTTGCCCACTCTACCATATCAGATCTCTCTCTCTCATCCATACTCTGTCCTGTTTTTGTATTGTGTTTTACCCTCTTTAATATGTAGAAAATGACAAACCATCCAAGACAAAATGGTACTATTTAGGTGTAATGAAGGATAATATAAATTTTTCTCCCATCAAATAGGTTACTCCATTAGTAGTTTTCAATAAATATAGATGGAGGAGTTAGATTGTCCTAATTTATAAAGTTTAGGGCTTAAAATGATAATATTAAAACATCTAAATTTAACTTGTCACAAGGGAAAATCTTTAAGATTTATTTTGGATTTTCTCCCCCTTTTTTTTTTTTCTTTTTTTTATTAGAATCAAGATAGATATCTTTGCCTTCCTGGATGAGAAATAGAGCTATATTTTTGCATTCTTGGATGAGAAATAGAGATATTTGTTTACTTTTTAAGTTGGTACTCTCGCTTTTTATTTCCTTTTAAGAAACATGTCAGAAGGGGGTCAAGAGAAATAATTTCTTTTTATACCTAAAACTTTTATATATATATAAATCTCCTTCTAATACTATATAAACACTGCTCGCACTCTTCTTATGTCGAACTACAGATACCTTTTGGGATCAATTCCAAAGGTGAAGGTTAATTACTTTTACTAAGAAGCTAATCAATGTGCAGACATATTAGCTAAGAATGGGGCATATCAACAAGAAGATTTTACTAGTTTTGTTTGTTCGCCTTCAAATATTGTAATGCTTTCATACTTTGATGCCATTAGCATGTATCGTAAGAAGCTCTGCCCAAACTTTATTGCTTTAAATTAATACAGTCTCTGGTTTACCAAAAAACTTATTCCATTACACGAGTTATTACACCATACCAAACATACCATTACTTATTAAATACAACCTTCTTTTATCCAAAATTATTTTTTAAACATAATAAATTAATGAAAATAAGTTCTCTAAACAAAGATGAAGATAAAACATTAAAATTGTTAGGTTTTGAGTTTGTAATGTTGGCAAACCGTGACAAAAAGTAAGTCTCATTAGTTTAGAATAGTGTACTTTCAAGTCCAAGACAAAAAACTCAAGTTCAGGATGAAAAAAAAAAAAAAAAATGAGTTACAATCTGTTTCGTTCGATTGGTACTCAATCGATCGAAAGTCGCATATCAGCAAAAAATCAACAAACGTAAAAAACCTATAACTTGATCGTTTGAAGCCCAAATCGCAAACTGTTTTTTCCAGTATTTAAAGGACATTATAAGCTAACCCTAGAGGGGCTTTTCAGAGTTTTTTAGAGAGATTTGAGTGCATCTTGTGCCTCTTTTGTAGATCTAGAGTTTTGTACCCAAAAGCTCTCTAAAGTCTTCTACTGGTGTTATTCCTTGAAGAATCTCAAGATCCAATGTTGTAGAAGTTGCTGCATACAAGATTAACGTTTAAGGAGATCCAAAACCTTTGAATGGAGTCTCAAAGTCACAAGCAGGTGAGCTTGTGTTGGTGTAAAGGCCTAATAGAGGACGAGTCTGTGGATTCGGAGCTTGCACGTGATCGTATCAGTAAGTTCTACATGTGGTATCAATAGGATGTTAGTGGTCTAAGTCTTATTGTAAACTTCAATTCTCTATAGTAGATTTGCTTTTTACCTTGAGTATAGCTAGGTTAAATTCTCCTTAGGTTTTTTACCGGTTTAGTTTTCCTGGGTGATTATATCATTGTGTTCTTTATTTTTCGCTACTTTACATGATATGACTTTATTGTTTTAACCTAGATCTGAATAATAAACCTAAGTATTCACTTGGTTAATTAATTAGGTTAAACAATCTAGTTTACAAGGGTCGAAAACCTAACAGAAATATACCACTTAAATTGGTTCTATATGGCAAATTGGCTATACATCCTTAGAAACATTAACAAAAAATGGGAAATTTTGCATAAAGATATATATATATATATATATGTATGTATGTATGTATGTATGTATATTGAGAAGATGCATAAAGATATTGAAGAAGATGAAACAAATCAGCTTTACATATGTATTATTGTTAAGCCTTTATTACATCTCATATTATAATGAAAAGGGAAAAATCAAAATAATGAAAAGCAAATGTCTTTATTACAACCGAGAGGAGTTTTCTTAAAAGAAATCTCACTTCAACGGCAATGTTGCTTGTCCTTGTTAGTCAGAAAGAGCAAAAACCTAGGTGAAAAAACCAACAAAAAAAGAGCCTAAATCCATTAATGTAGCATCATAATATGAGAGACAAATAAGTCTTTTCTTTCATTTCTTAGCGTTATTTTCAGCCATTCCAATCGTGTTCTTCACACTGTCTACAGCATTCTGAGCAATGTTATTTACCTGTTCTCCAGTCTGTTACAGGAACAAATTAACAATGTTGCACCGTGAATATCCTCCTAAAATCCAAGACATAAACATTTAAATGTATTTTTTTTCTATATATAAGCTAAAACTAGAAGTCTAATAAATTATAAATCTCTCATTCTGATATAACATATGATGCAAAAAAGTCCATAGTTGAGTGTAAGCATATGTGTGTGGGTTTTTGTTTTTTCCTTTGTTAGGAAATAACTCAGATACCCTACAAGACCTAAAACAAGTAAAACCCAAACCAACCCATATATGTTTATGAAGTGCAAATATTATTAATAAAACTCCGAATGAATGTAAATTTTCTAAACTCTATCGTAGTTTTGATGATCCACTTTATACTCAATTAATTGAAGCAATCATGCATTTGAGTTTTTTTTTTTTTTTTTCATCTTTTAACTTTGATTACTTTATTATAAGAAGATATATTAGAGGATTTTTATTTGTCTAGAGATTGTTGAATTTGGTAACATCCCTTGAAAAATAAAATAAAATGAGGGAGAACCTGCTGGAGGAAGCCGGCACTTTGATCCTTTCCATGTTGGGCAAACTCCTGAGTTGATTGAGCTGCACTGGCTGTCCTGTCTTTAACAGATTGAGCTGCACTAGCTGTCCTGTCTTTGGTTGCATTGGTTGTGTCCTTTGTGGACTGAACCCACTCTTCAGTCTTGGCCTGCCCAAACACAAAAATAAATGGTTAGTTATTGTTATATGGGTTGTGTTAATGGGCATCTTAAAGTGCCCGTTAACACACCACTTTATGTCAGAATTTACCACTCTATATCAGAATTTTGTCAGCCACTTAGCTTTATGTCAGTATTTTGTTAATTTTATAAGCTTTAGGGTCAACTTTATACAATTTCTCCCATTTATCCAATTTTTTTTATTAAATATTACCCACATTATTCTAACATTTGCCATGTTGTATTACAAATAACATGTATACTGTATACACATGTTTACGCAAAATGAACAGTCAATAATCAATATCTTCAAGCATTAGCATTCAAGATTGCAAAAAATGTTCTATTTTACCATTTAAAAAATTACTTTATTTATTATATCATTCCACTTTATAATACACCCAATACCCAACGTCCTAGTTTATATTTTCCTATATTAAAATAATATATCTACACAATAAAATAATATAACCCAAAAGAGGTGAGAGACAATAAAAAAAATATTTAAAAAGAGGTGAGAGACAATAATATGAGAGAGAGAGAGAGAGAGAGAGAGAGAGAGATTAGAAGAATTAGAAATAATATAAAATATGTGAGAGACTATAAAAAATTATTTAAAAAAAAAAAACCATCTTGCTACTGCTTGGTTGAAAAATATTGTTGTAGCTTGGTTGCAAATTTTTTTAAAAATAACATCCCAAGTAATGCTTTTGATTTTGTGGTTTGATGGTGTAAAATTGCATATTGGGAGTTTTACAACTCCTAAAACTAATGCTCTTCAAATATGGTGCTAAGTGCTGACATGGTTAAATTATAAAAGTCCCATAAAAAAAAACATGGTTAATTAAAAGAATATAATTTAATCCCCTTTGGAAAATTTTCCTACCTGGCCCTGTCCATGGGCTTGACCTGATTTGTAATTTTGCTTTGCGCTGGCCATCTTTGCTCAAAAAATGTTATATAACCAAGTTTTCAACTTTTTCAATTTCTTGATCTCAATGTTATTCTGCCTTGCTTTCTGAAGTATTTATAGCAATTAGAGGTCCATAGAGAAGTGACACATGGAAGTCAGGAATTATGCTATACATAAGTACGTGTTTGTTGATGTAAGGGGCAGGCTTGTATTTCTGCTTTGAAATAGGCATTGGGTGGCTGAAATTGGCAACGCCTATGAAAAAGGACTTTGGATCATCGAGAGTTGAACCAGCATTAGCAGCAGTGAAGCTAAATAGCTATATAGTTATTTTAGCTTCACCAAAACACAAAAATGCATGCTGCAGTAGTGGTATTATGGGTAAAAAATTTTAGTTTTTTGCTATAGTGCACAACTTTTTATGGCTGTGCACGGTAGCAAAAAGCTAAAAAAATAATAATATTTTATTAAACTTTTCTCTTTTTTCTCATTAAAAAATCATTTTCTCTTTTCTTTCTCTCTCTCTCTCTCTCCGGCTTCGCTTCTTTCTTCTTTTTTTCCTTCTCATTTTTTTTCTCTTTCGCTATTTTCTCTTCTCATTAGATACCCCTTTACCACCAAATTCATCTATTAGTCTCAGTTTTTGTTATCTTTCTCAATTCTTTCCAACAAAGATGAAGAAATGTGGGCTAGCTGAGAATCATGAACAAGAAGAACGACTTTTGGGAGCTAATCTGCACAAAGCACTAGGTTAACATCGGCTGCCCAAACCAGCAACTCCAATTTATGGTCTTTGCTGCCTAGCTTTCTTTATTTTTTTTCTTTTCGATAGAAACGTTTGCAACTTGATTTTGAAGAAGAAGACATAGTGCCAGGATTTATATTATATTATATTATAATATACTTTAATAATACTGTGTGGTTTTAAACTTTTATTTTTAAACCATTTAATGAACTTGTGCAGGGATATTTGGGTTCTAGCATAGTAAGGGGATAGAATCTAGTAAGTTAACACGCGTTTGAAAGATAGTTGGAAACTAGCATCTTAAGTTTTAGAAACTCAAGTTCCTTATGAAACTCGAGGCTTAAAGACTCGATTCCTACTTGCTGAGTTGGACACTATTATGCACTATTATGCCACATAGATCTCAAGTCTTAAAGGCTCAAGTTCTACAAAGCAAAACTGAGTCTTTAAGACTCGATTTTCAACGAGAAATGCCACTAATCTCAAGTTTGCAAGACTCGATTTCTACTGGAATAAAACTCCAAGTGTTTTATGTATCTAGTTTGGGGTTATGTGGAAATGAGGGAAAAACAAAATTTCCAGTGGATTGATGTGGTTTGATAATGAATAAATGGGAGTAGTGATAGAGCTGAGTGCGAGATAGTGAGAGAGCTGAGAGAGGTGATCATATTCCAGAACACTTAAGTGTTCGCCGATGGGTTTTTTGCCGCGGATAGGTTTCTACTGCCGATGAGATGCGCTTGTCTCCGGTAGAGTGAGGGTTTGCAACTGGGTTTTCTGCCATCAATGAATTTTCTGCTGCCGATGAGATGCACTTGTCTCAGGTAGAGTGAGATGCGCTTGTTTCAAGTTTGGGGTTTGTATGTTTGGGTGTGAAGGAGAGTTCTCGTGTCCTGGAGTCTGGACGCTTAAGTGCCAATATGATCACAAAGTTTTATTGTCTACAAAGTAAAATGATCAAGGAACAGGTCCTTTATGGAAGACTCACCACACCATAGATTGTGCCAACAAAGGATTTGCAAACCATTACTCACTAGAATTTTGATTTGTTCAGAAAATACGTCCTAATTTCTTATGAGAGGATGGAATGGAAGAAAGTAATGAAACCCACAATGGCTATGGATATTGAATAACCTCCTTTTACTTTCTCAATCCCTTTAATGCTCTTCCATAAACCAACCCCATGCAACCCTCTAACTATCCATGTTGTCCACCCTTCCTCCCCTATGCTTCTCCATATTTCACACTAGTGACACACCTCCATAATATAAATAACATACTTTTTTTTTTTTTTACAAATGAGGGTGTCCAACTCTTCAAGTATCTGACCATTCCCTCGCATGTATGCAATCCCTCCGTCTCACACACACTAGGTTATTATAGGAAGGAATCTTATGAGATGGCCGCAAGATACTGGCAAGAGGTTTTGAACCCAAGATCTCATGGATATCATGAGGCCTTAGGAACCACTAAGCCAACCCCTTGCGGTTACATACTTTTAATAATAACAACAGATACACTAAGCCTTTAACTATTAATACAGAAAATTAACACATACTCCGAAAGATACACTGCCTTACAACCTGCAGCATCAACTTCACACCTTCCAACATTTTCCTGAACAAAAATTAAAATCAACACATAAGATCGCACCAGAATTGATCAAAACCAAACACTTCTTTAAGTAATTCTCTACTGACTAATTTCCCAAGAATGCCAATAATAAGTAAATTTTCAACTTTTTTTTTTCTCTTGCATTATGTTATCTGTATTCCAATAAATAAATAATTTGCGCAATTTTATATAACTAAGATACAATTAAAGTACAAGGCCTAGTTAAGTTGAATTTTAGATTGTTTACATAATTTTTTCCTCACGTCTAGGTTTTCTCTCGAGAAACCCTAGAAGCAGTGGAACACATCGCCTACCTTAGGTGGGCCTTTTTTCTCCTTCCCGGGTAGAACCTCTGCCAGTCCTTCATCGTCTTCTGCCATGGAAGACATCACTGGGCGCTGGGCTAACTTAACCCTTAACATAAAAGAAACCGATGCTGTGGACTTAGAGCCTCACGATGTTGAATCGGACAACAGTAAGGTTCTAGTAGTGAAGTTCTTCACAAAACGGCGACCTAATATGGAAGCCATCACTCGCACCCTTCGAAGTATGTGGCGGTCTGGTGGAGCTTTTGAGATCAGAGAACTTGGTTCTAACACAGCCCTACTCTTGTTTGAAGATGAAGCAGATGTGCAACGGATTCTTTTACAGGGACCTTAGACCTTCGACAAATATTTAATCGGTGTGTTTAGACCTGGGAATGATGCTGCTGTGGAGGATGCAGCCTTTGACAGAGCCTCCTTTTGGGTGCAAATCCATGGACTGCCTATACGACGGATGAATAAAGTAACCGCGGAAGCTATCGGCCAAACCTTAGGCATAGTTGAGAGTGTTGATCAATCTAGTTCTAGAGACTGCCGTGGTCGGTGTATTCGAGTTCGGATTAATATTGATATATCTCAACCCCTTTGTCGAGGTAGAATGGTGAACATGGGAGGATCAAAACCTGAATGGATATCTTTTCAATATGAACGTCTTCCTATTTTTTGCTACTGGTGTGGACTTTTGAACCACGATGAGAAAGATTGTCCAATGTGGTTGAGGAGTAAAGGGAGTTTACGAAAGGAGGAGCAACAATATGGGGGGTGGATGCGAGCTACGATGGAGAGATTCTACAAGTCACAACCCTTAACTAAGCAGGGCGGGGCCAATTCTGATCAGAAAAATCATAGGCCACATAAGGCTCCCTCAACTCTTCGACTCACTGAACTAAATGATGAGGAGGACATAAGGACAAAGAATACTATGGGGAGTAAAAATCCATTGCATGCAGATGATGAAGAGGTAATCCCTGTACCAACTAATAAAGATATTTTAACTGATCCTGTTTTATTCAATACTCACTTACAGGAAATAGACAAGGACCTGAATTTGTCCACTAATGAACCAATGATGACCTCAGAGGGAGTATGTGTCGGTCAAGGAGTTGGCTTACCCATTAGTGATCCATATGTGGCAACTACAGCTTTGGATACGGAAAAGATTCCTACATCACATTGCAAACATGGTAGCCACGTGGTTGTCAAACCAATGAATAAGGAAGATGATGCTGTTTTGGGGAAGGAGAATTTAACTGGTACTTGGAAAAGACAGCCACGGCAGAAAAACAAGTCGAAGGAAGTGCAGGAATCTCTGTTGATGAAACGAGTGAATCGGGACACTGATGAAGAGATGGAGGATGTTGAAGGCAGCAAGAAGAGAAGGGCAGTTTGTAGCAATGATTTATCGGTGGAGGCTGGAGACCAACCCCGCCAACAACAATGAAACTTTTAGCATGGAACTGCAGGGGGCTTAGGAACCGTCCTGCAGTTCAAGAGCTTGTCGATATTATACGAGCTCAAGATCCCATGGTGGTGTTCTTGTCTGAAACATGGTCAGATAGGGAACAGATGGTTAGTATTAAGGAGAGGTTAGTGTTTGATGATTTGTTTGTTGTCCCAACTGATGGGCGAGGGGGGGGGGGGATTAGCCTTGCTTTGGAAAGGGGATGCAAAGGTTTGGGTGGATAGCTTTTCGAAGTATCACATTGACTCCATTGTAGATGGAAATTCAGAGAGTGCTTGGCGATTAACGGGGTTTTATGGAGAGCCGGATACTAATCATAGAATTGAAGGATGGAATATGCTCCGAATGCTTAATTCCAAACCAAAGCTTCCTTGGGTTTGCTTCGGTGACTGTAATGAATTGCTTGAGGTAGAGGAAAAAAAAGGGGGCGCTCCGAGAGCTCATAATCAAATGCAAATGTTCAGAGATGTATTGGACCAATATGGTTTTGTGGATTTAGGGTACTCAGGGCCGGATTTTACTTGGCATGGAAGACGGCGTAATGAATTGATTTGGGAAAGATTAGACCAGGGGGTGGCTAATTATGATTGGTTGGCTAAGTTTCCCACTGCTAGAATTCGTCATCTGCATTGTTTTACTTCTGATCACAGGCCAATTGTCCTTGCTCTTGATTCTAATGGGGAGGCGCAAAGGTGGAGAAGGAAACCCTTCAGGTTCGAGGCAATGTGGTTGACAGATCCGGGGTGCAAGGAAATTGTCACAAAAGCTTGGGATTGTAATGTCGTGGGTACTCCTATGTATGTTGCCACGAAGAAATTGAAGAAGTGTAAAAAGAGGTTGAAGGAGTGGGACCGGGATCATTTTGGAAGTGTAAAGAATAATATAAAGAAGCTTAAAGAACAATTATGGAAGGCAGAGATGGAGTCGGTCAGATCTGGGAGCTATGAGGAAGCAGCTCGTATTAAATCCGAACTTTCAGTTTTGTATGAAAAGGAGGAGAAGATGTGGCAACAGCGCTCTCGTATTCAGTGGTTGCAAAGTGGGGATAAAAATACGAAATTTTTTCATGGGACAGCCACTCAAAGGAAGAGGAAAAACTTTATTAAGGGTTTAAAGGACGATGAAGGTGTCTGGCATGAAGAGGAGAACCAAGTTTCGGGTTTGCTTATTGAGTACTACTCTCAATTATTTTCAACCTCACATCCTTATGATTTTGATCGTATCCTTGACGGGGTTGATACAATTGTTACTGAAGAGATGAGGGTAGAGTTAGCACGTCCTTACACTTCTGATGAGATAGATGCTGCTATTAAGGAGATGGCACCTTTGAAGGCTCCAGGGCCAGATGGTATGCCTCCATTATTTTATCAAACCTATTGGTCGGACGTAGGAGTGGATGTTCATCAAGCGGTCTTGTCCAGCTTAAATTCAGGTTCTATCTTGAAATCTATTAACCATACTTTCATTACTTTGATTCCAAAAGTTAATAATCCAAAAAAGGTCTCAGATTTTAAGCCTATCAGTTTATGTAATGTGATTTATAAGATTATTAGTAAGGTGATAGCCAATCGCCTTAAACCTTTGCTTAATTCCATTATTTCAGAAACACAGAGTGCCTTTACTGCTGATAGATTGATTACTGATAATATCTTGATAGCTTTTGAGTCTTTACACCATATGAAGACTAATTGCTCAGGGAGGAAAGGTTTTATGGCCCTAAAGTTTGATATGAGTAAGGCCTATGATTGAGTGGAATGGGTTTTTCTTGAGAAGATTCTTTTGAAGATGGGGTTTCAGGATTCTTGGGTGGCTTTAATTATGGAGTGTATTCGTACTGTGACTTATTCAATCCTTGTTAATGGAGAGCCGAAGGGTTTAATTACTCCTTCTAGAGGCTTAAGACAAGGCAATCCCCTCTCTCCTTTCTTATTTTTGTTTTGTGCGGAGGGTTTAAATGCTATTTTCAGGAGAGCAGCCTTGGACGGAGAGATTGAGGGTTTTTCCTTATGTAGGAATGGTCCAAAACTTACGCACCTTTTCTTTGCAGATGATTGTCTTATCTTTTGCAGATCGACATTGGAGGAGTGCATTAAGATCCAGTCATTGTTGGACATCTATGAAGTGGCTTCAGGCCAGATGATTAACAAGGAGAAAACTACGCTATTTTTCAGCGGAAATACAGATACACAAACGCAAGATGCAATCAAAGTGGCACTTAATGTCCCTGCCATTCAACATTATGAAAAATACTTGGGGCTTCCATCCTTTATTGGCAGGGAAAAGAAGGCTTGTTTTACTAAGGTGAAAGAATGAATATGGGTGAGGTTGCAAGGTTCGAAGGAAAAGCTTTTGTCTCAAGCAAGAAAGGAGGTTATGATTAAGGCTGTAATTCAATCCATTCCTACGTACTCGATGAGTGTTTTTAAATTGCCGATCAGTCCTTGTAAGGATATTGAAATAATGATTCGCAAATTTTGGTGGGGGCAAGGTGATTCAAAAAAAATACATTGGGTGAAGTGGAGTTCCTTGTGCTCTTCTAAGTCGATTGGTGGGATGGGCTTCAGAGATATCCAAAAGTTTAACAATGCTCTTTTGGCTAAACAAGTATGGCGGTTGATCCATCAAAAAGACACTTTGCTCTACAAGGTGTTTAGTGCGAAATACTTTCCTCATGGGAGTATTATGGACGCTTCAATTCCTCAAAAGTGTTCATATGCTTGGCGAAGTATCTTACAAGCCCGGGAGGTCATTGAGAAGTGTGCTATCTGGCGTGTGGGCAGTGGTCATGGGATAGATGTGTGGAAGCATAGATGGCTCCCAAACCCGACCTACAACAAAATTATTTCTCCAAGAAGAGAGTCTTTTGTGTCTTGGGTTAGTGAGTTGTTCTATCCGGATACTCGAATATGGGATCCGGGAAAGCTTGAGGAGAATTTCTATCCATGGGAGGCAGAGATGGTAAGTCGGATTCAAGTCAGTGCTGGTAGTGTTGAAGACCTCCTGGTTTGGCCCCTGACTTCTGATGGTTCCTTCAGTGTTCGTAGTGCTTATAGATTCCTGGCTTCGAAAAATTTTAGCTCTCAACCAAGCTCTTCCTCAGGTATTGAGCAGCAGCACTTTTGGAAAAAAATCTGGAAGATCCGAGCCCCTAATAAGATAAAACATTTCATTTGTCGTGCGGCAAAAGATGCGCTTCCGACTAAACAGAATTTGCGTGCTAGACATATTCCCATCGATGAAACCTGTGATCTTTGTGAGGATCATCAGGAGACGTTGCTGCATAGTTTATGGCTGTGTGACCATGCTCAGTTTGTTTGGAAGTCTGATCCAGGTTTTGCTCCCTTGTTTCAGAAACGGTATCGATCGTTTTGGGACTCGCTTGAGGCAGTGATGCTGAAATGTTCTTAGTTTCGGGTTGCTCTGTTTTGCACCACAGCTTGGAGTTTATGGCAGCGGCGTAATAGGCTCAGGGAGAAGCAGCCATCATGGACTCTTCACGAGTTGGGCAGTCGAGCTAAGGCTTATGTTGTGGATTTTCTCAACGCGAATTCTCAGCCTTCACAGGGTCCTTCTCGGAGTGCTCTGGTGTCTTGGTCTCCGCCGATGGAATCGGTATACAAAGGAAACTTTGATGCGGCCTTCTTTGACACGTCTGGTTGCGCGGGTGTTGGAGTGGTGTTCCGTGATTCCTAAGGCCAAGTGATCGCAGCTTTGAGTCAAAAAATTCCTTTGGTTCAATCGGTGGAGCTGGCAGAGGCTATGCCTACTCGTCGGGCCCTGTTATTCGCCAAAGAGCTGAGTTTGTTTGATGTGGAGATAGTAGGGGATTGTTCAAGGGTTCTTGCTGCTCTGAACATCGCGAGGAGCTGTAGCACTTTATTTGGTCATGTGATTGATGAGTGCAAGAGTCTAGAGGCGTCGCTCCGTTCTTGCAAGTTCAATCACGTTAGGAGGGAAGGGAATAGGTTGGCGCATGCTTTAGCTAGGAGAGCAATTATATCTGTAGACACAGATGTATGGGTAGAATCTCTACCTAGTGATTTGGATAATGTATTCCAATCGGATTTGATTCAATAAAATTTCCTTACCTTTTCCTCAAAAAAAAAAGTAAGTTGAATTTTTAGTGTAGCGTTTAATATGCTTCTGTACTTAATTTTCTACTGATCGCCTAGCACTGAAACATTTTTTTCAAAATCCAATAGTCATTTTTTCAATCTCGTATCTCTTGAAGCATACTAAGAAAAATTAAAATAACAAATTTTCAAAAAACAAAATTCAATATCCAATACTCAAATTTTCAATCTCGTAATTCTTTACTCTTATTAGTTATTCTTCGAATTTCTATTTGTTTCAAACGCTATATATATATATATATATATATATGAATTCTTAAACAATTTGAAAAGAAAAAAGCATTTACAGGGGGGCTAGTGTAGGCTTCGAATGCGAAACCAGCAAGAACGATGGCAAGATTAAGATCAAACGGAGGCCGCTCATTCTCATTCTCGTCAACCAAAATTGTTTCGATTTTGGAATTATTTTTACGAAAGCAACAAACGAAGTAGAACACTCGGTCTCGGCCTCTGAACTTTTCCAGGAACGTGAGAACCTTAACTTTCCTGGGAAAAAGAGACAAGAATCAAGGAGTGAGGTTAGTGTTTCGGAGATAAGGGAACTTGGGGGAGACGCAGTGATGGGATTGGAGGTGCGTGGCCATGGCCGTGGCCATGAAAGAGTGAGTGAGAGTGAGGTTTTGATTGTTTTGGTTTTCAAGAGAGGATAGATAGGTTCTTTGTGAATCCTAAGTGGTGCTTGCTTTACCTGGATGCAAAAATTACCCATCTTCCTAGGTATCATTCTTATCACTGCCCTGTTCTGTTAGAGATGCAACCAGGTTCAAGTGGTGGTAAGAAGAGGCCGTTTAGGTTCCAAACGTGCTGGTTGTTAGACCCTACTTTCCCTGATGTTGTTTCTCAAGCATGGGGAGGGGCAAATAATCTTATTGAGGTCGTTGATAGCTTCACTAGGAATGTTATGGCTTGGAATAAAAATCAGTTCGGGAATATTTTTACTAGGAACAAATTTTTGATGGCTAGGATCCATGGTATTCAGAGGGCTATTGCTATCAAACCTTCTAGTTTTCTTCTTGAGTTGGAAGAGGATCTCCTTAGGGATCTTGATCTTGTTCTCAATCAAGAGGAGGAGTTATGGGCGTTAAAGTCTCGGGTTAATTGGATGGTTCAGGGTGATCGTAATACAGCTTTCTATCATGTTTCGACGTTGGTTAGGAGGAAAAGGAATCAGATCATGGCAATCAAAAATGCAATGGGGGAGTGGATTCATGAGGAAAGTGACATTAAAGAGTTTATTAGAAGTGGTTTCAATGGGATATACTCGACGTCTCATGAGAGTGCTTTAAGGGAAGACCCTATCATGTTGCAAGGTCAGATTAGACTCTCGGATGGGGATAGAGAGAGCATAGGTGGAGAGGTGACTAAGGAAGAAATTAAGGCTGTCTTGTGGTCCTTAAAACCTTTCAAAGCGCCAGGTCCGAATGGACTTCATGCGGGTTTTTTCCAAAAATTTTGGCCGCTTGTGGGAGACTCTTTGGTTGAGGAAGTTATTCAGATTTTTAGGAGTGGGAAAATGCCTGAGCATTTGAATAAAACTCTTATTGCTTTGATTCCTAAGATCCAAGGTCCTGAGACTTTAGGTAATTATAGACCTATTAGCCTTTGTAACACGGTGTATAAAGTGGTGACCAAGATTATTGTGGCAAGGTTGAGACCTTTCTTGGATAAGCTTATATCCCCCTTACAGACAACGTTTGTCCCGTGCAGAAAAGGTATTGACAATGTCATCATTGCTCAAGAGATAATTCATTCCCTGGGGAAAAAGAGAGGGAAGACAGGGTACATGGCTTTGAAGATAGATTTGGAGAAGGCTTATGACAAACTTGAGTGGGGTTTTATTCAAAACTTGCTTCTTAGGATTAATATTCCCACAAAGCTCATAGATGTCATAATGAGTTGTGTATCGACGGTCTCCACTTCCATCTTGTTTAATGGAGAAGCCTTAGATCCGATTTTTCCTTCTAGAGGAATAAGGCAAGGTGACCCGCTTTCCCCATATTTTTTCATCATTTGTATGGACTTTCTTGGTCAATTAATAGAAGAGAAGTGTAATATGAAGACGTGGCAGCCAGTTAGAGCCTCTCAAAGTGGTCTTGAATTCTCTCACTTGCTCTTTGCAGATGATCTCATCTTCTTTGCTAAAGCGGATTGGATAAATTGTTCCACCATTAGAGATGTTCTTGATGAGTTTTGTGAATTATCTGGGCAATCAGTAAGTGAAGCTAAGTCGAGAGTTTATTTCTCTCCAAATGTAGACAAAGATACTAGGGAATCCCTTTGTGACATTCTTGGTTTTGCCTCCACACCTTTCTTGGGGAAGTATCTTGGCTTTCCTCTAAAGCATCCTGGCTCTTCAACTCAGGAGTACAATTTCATTCTTGATAGAGTGAAACAAAAACTCTCGGGTTGGAAGGCTAACATGCTCTCTTTGGCGGGGCGGACTGTTCTTATACAAGCCTCCTTGGCTGCAATACCTTCATATGTTATGCAATGTACTTATTTGCCTGACAGAATTTTGGATGGGTTAGATAGAATTAACCGAAATTTCCTTTAGGGATCAACGGAGGCAGCCAAGAATATTCATTGGGTTGGTTGGGAGAAAGTGACAAAGTCTAAGGAGGAAGGGGGGCTTGGGCTGCATTTAGCGAAGGTCAAGAATATAGCGCTATTATCTAAGCTTAATTGGAGGTTCCACACTGAAAAGGAGGCCCCTTGGGCTAGAGTTTTGAAGCTGAAATATTGTAATCAGAGAAGAAGAATTGTTGTTAATGCCAATAAGCTTCCTTGTTCTCACATATGGGCTGCAATGAAAAAAGTTATGGATACTTTCAACAAGGGGAGCAGGTGGCTGGTTGGTAGGGATAGTGGGCTAAATGTGTGGCATAATAAGTGGACAAATGGAGGTTCTCTTAGAAGGTTGATTCAGGGTCCTATCACAAGGGAGGCTAGCCATCTAGAAGTTAAAGACCTTATGACGGATACGGCTTGGGATTGGGGGAAGATTCCTTTTGAGCTTCCTTTAGAAGTTAAAAGGGTGATTCAAGCAACCCTAGTGACGATTTTGAGTAGAGGTGTTGACAAGTTGGCTTGGTCGGGGTCTCCTAAAGGCACCTTTGATTTGAAGAGTGCCTATAGGATTGCCATGGGGGATGATTGTACAGAGTCATTCTCAGCTCATTGGATTTGGAAAGTGAATACTCTTCCAAGGATTAGAACTTTTCTGTGGAAATGCATTCATAATAGCATTGGAGTAAAGGTGTGCCTTGAGAGGAGGGGTGTTAGTCTTGATACTATTTGCCCCTTATGCCAGGAAGGAGCGGAAAGCATTTTGCATGCCCTTAGGGACTGCCCACTGCTTAGAGGCTTATGGAACCAGCTGGGGGTGTTACCCTCTAATCATGCCTTTTGGAGGAGCAACCTTCAAGATTGGTTGATGTTAAATAGTAAATTGAAGCACAACTTAGGTGCTACTCATCCACCTTGGAAAGTTGTTTTTCCCTTTGTTGTGTGGAATGTTTGGAAGAGTAGAAACAACTTGGTTTTCAATGGCAAAAGCAAGAACCCGAAGCTTGCTTTGGTGATTGTTAATCAAGCTGAAAAATTCTTTCATTGCCTTTCCTCTCCAAGGGTGCTGACCCGAAATGTCATGATGAGGATTAGATGGGAGAAGCCGATTCAAGGGTGGTGGAAACTTAACATAGATGGCTCCTTTTGTGGTAGCACTGGTTTGGCAGGTTGTGGAGGGGTGGTTAGGGATGATGCAGGTAGGTGGATTATTGGGTTTTGTAGGAGTATTGGCATGACAAACAGCTTTGCGGTTGAGCTGTGGGGATTAAGGGAGGGCCTTCTTCTATGCAGCAACCTCAACGTTACTTCTCTTGAAATTGAGCTTGATGCCAAGTCTATTGTGGATGCCTTAGGAAATCCTTCATATATTAATAACATCATATTACCTTTATTGGATGATTGTAGGCTCTTGATATCTCGCATACCTCAGGTTTGTATTAAGCATTGCTTCCGTCAGGCGAACAAATGTGCGGATAGTCTTGCTAGGATGAGTTATTGTCTAGATTTTGATTTTGCTACCTTTGATAGTCCGCCTGTGGACTTAATAGATGTTGTTGAGGATGACCTCAATGGGATGTTTGTGAATAGGGTCTGTACTGAGAATGTTGTTGTTTCCTAGTTTTTAATGAATCATATTTTCATAAAAAAAGTGGTAGTGTGTGGTAGTGGCAGTTTGTGTAATTTTGTATAATAAAGGGGGGAGGGGGGGTTGTTTATGAGGAAATGGGCTTATTGTGCACATCCACGTAAGTGAGAATGGAAGCTCTGAGAATGAAGTAGAGTGCAGAGCCAAAGAGCCACGTGGCCAACGATCGTCCTAGATACTTTGAGATCATACTATATGCGTCCTGCCAAATTTCACTGCGTTTTGGGAATTCGTTTTTTTTTTTGAAAGAAAGAATAATAGATATTTCGAACTAAAATATTCTTGGGTTTTATTAATGAGTGGCAATTATTAATAAATTATTTTAGAAAATTTTTGATACAAAATATGAAAGTTTGTCAAAAAAAATTAATAAATTTTTTCTTTTCATATAAAAAATTTCTAAAAAGTTTCTTAAATCAATGTTCTTAAAGCATTTATTAACTTTTATCAATATTGTTTTCCAAAATGTCACAATTTTTTCTTTGAATTTTAAAAAGAACTTGAAAAATCTCTTTTTTTTCCTTAAATTTAAAAAATAATAATAATAAACTTTTGTATCTACTTGTGACCAATAGTTTCATGCTACTTGCTCGTCTCCTATGTATTCTTTCTTTTTGGCCTTTTTATCAAATGTAATAGTCCACGTCGAACTCTCTAATACTAAAATTAGCGAGACCCATTTAGATAGATAGGATAAAATAAATGAGAATGGAAGGAAAAATAAAATATGTACCATTTTGAATAGTTTAAGGATTAAACAAAAAAAAATTTCATGCAAATTTTAGGGTAGAAAACAATATTTTTTGTCAAGATGTTTTGTCTTTGTGCTATTCATATCTTTCTTTATTTGTTTAAGTTCAAAAAAAAATTTCATAGTTGTCCTCCTATCCTCCTTGTGACAAATTATATTCTTACTTTTTAATTTTTGGTCGTTTTTAATTTATACTTTATAAGTCGTGATAATTTAATCTTTCTCTATTTCTATTACAAACCACTAAAAGAGACGTCTAGAACATTTTTTAGCAACTATTATATCCAAATGAAACTATTTTGCCCACTCTACCATATCATCTCTCTCTCTCTCTCTCATCCATACTCTGTCCTGTTTCTGTATTGTGTTTTACCCTCTTAAATATGTAGAAAATGACAGACCATCCAAGACAAAATGGTACTATTTAGCTGTAATAAAGGGTAATATAAATTTTTCTCCCATCAAATAGGTTACTCCATTAGTAGTTTTCAATAAATATAGATGGAGGAGTTAGATTGTCCTAATTTATAAAGTTTAGGGCTTAAAATGATAATATTAAAAAGTCTAAATTTAACTTGTCACAAGGGAAAATCTTTATGATTTATTTTGGATTTTCTCCCCTTTTTTTGTCTTATTTTTATTAGAATCGAGATAGATATCTTTGCTTTCGTGGATGAGAAATATAGCTATATTTTTGCATTCTTGGATGAGAAATAGAGATATTTGTTTACTTTTTAAGTTGGCACTCTCGCTTTTTATTTCCTTTTAAGAAACATGTCAAATGGGGTGAAGAGAAATAATTTCTTTTTATACCTAAAACTTTTTTTTTTAATAAATCTCCTTCTAATACTATATAAACACTGCTCACACTCTCCTTATGTCAAACTACAGCTACCTTTTGGGATCAATTCCAAAGGTGAAGGTTAATTACTATTACTGGAAGCTAATAAGTGTGCAGACATATTAGCTAGGAATGGGGCATATCAACAAGAAGATTTTACTAGCTTTGTTTGTCCGCCTTCAGATATTGTAATGCTTTTATACTTTGATGCCATTAGCATGTATCATAAGAAGCTTTGCCCAAACTTTATTGCTTTAAATTAATATAGTCTCTGGTTTACCAAAAAACTTATTCCATTACAAGAGTTATTACATCATACCAACCATACCATTACTTTCTAAATACAACCTTCTTTTATCCAAAATTATTTTTTAAACATAATAAATTAATGAAAATAAGTTCTCTAAACAAAGAAGAAGATAAAAACATTGAAATTGTTAGGTTTTGAGTTTGTAATGTTGGTAAACCATGACAAAAAGTAAGTCTCATTGGTTTAAAATAGTGTAATTTCAAGTCCAAGACAAAAAACTCAAATTCAGGATTAAAAAAAATGAGTTACAATCTATTTCGTTTGATTGGTACTTGATTGGTACTCGATCAATCGAAAGTCGTTCGATTGGTACTCAGTCAATCGAAAATCGCATATCAGCAAAAAATCAGCAAACGTAAAAAGCCCATAACTTGACCGTTTGAAGCCCAAATCGCAAGCCGTTTTTTCCCATTATTTAAAGGACATTATAAGCTAACCCTAGAGGGTCTTTTTAGAGTTTTTTAGAGAGATTAGAGTGCATCTTGAGCCTCTTTTGTAGATCTAGGGTTTTGTACCCAAAAGCTCTCTAAAGTCTTCTATCGGTGTTATTCCCTAAAGAATCTCAAGATCCGATGTTGTAAAAGTTGCTGCATACAAGATCAATGTGTAAGAAGATCCAAAACCTTTGAGTGGAGTCTCAAAGTCACAAGCAGGTGAGCTTGTGTTGGTGTAAAGGCCTAACAAAGAACAAGTTTGTGGATTCGGAGCTTGCACGTGGTGTCAGTAAGTTCTACATGTGGTAGCAATAGGATGTTAGTGGTCTAAATCTTATTGTAAACTTCAATTCTCTATAGTGGATTTGCTTTTTACCTTAAGGATAGCTAGGTTAAATTCTCCCCAGGTTTTTTACCAGTTTGGTTTTCCTAGATGATCATATCATTGTGTTCTTTATTTTCCTCTACTTTACATGATATGACTTTATTGTTTTAACCTAGATCTGAATAATAAACCTAAGTATTCACTTGGTTAATTAATTAGGTTAAACAATCTAGTTTACAGGAGTCTAAAACCTAACAGAAATATACCACTTAAATTGGTTATGTATGGCAAATTGGCTATACATCCTTAGAAACATTAACAAAAAATGGAAAATTCTACATAAAGATATATATATATATATATATATATATGAATGTATACATTGAGAAGATGCATAAAGATATTGAAGAAGGTGAAACAAATCAACTTTACATATGTATTATTGTTAAGCCTTTATTACATCTCATATTATAATGAAAAGGGAAAAATCAAAATAATGAAAAGCAAATGTCTTTATTACAACCAAGAGGAGTTTTCTGAAAAGAAATATCACTTCAACGGCGATGTTGCTTGTCCCTGTTAGTTAGGAAGAGCAAAAACCTAGGTGAAAAAACCAACAAAAAAACAGCCTAAATCCATTAATGTAGCATCATAATATGAGAGACAAATAAGTGTTTTCTCTCATTTCTTAGCGTTATTTTCAGCCATTCCAATTGTGTTCTTCACACTGTCTACAGTGTTCTGAGCCATGTTCTTCACCTGTTCTCCGGTCTGTTACAGGAACAAATTAACAATGTTACCGTGAATATCCTCCTAAAATCCAAGGCATAAACATTTAAATATATAATTTTTCTACATATAAGATAAAACTAGAAGTCTAATAAATTATAAATCTCTCATTCTGATATAGCATATGATGCAAAAAAGTCCATAGTTGAGTGTAAACATATGTGTGTGGGTTTTTGTTTTTTTCTTTGTTAGGAAATAACTCAGATATCCAACAAGACCTAAAACGGGTAAAACCCAAACCAACCCATATATGTTTATGAAGTGCAAATGTTATTAATAAAACTCCGAATGAATGTAAATTTTCTAGACTTTATTGTAGTTTTGATGATCCACTTTATACTCAATTAATTGAAGCAATCATGCGTTTGAGTTTTTTTTTTTTTTTTTTTTTTTTTAAATTTTTTAACTTTGATTACTTTATTATAAGAAGATATATTAGAGGATTTTTATTTGTCTAGAGACTATTGAATTTGGTAACATCCCTTGAAAAATAAAAAAAAATAAGGGAGAACCTGCTGGAGGAAGCCAGCACTTTGATCCTTTCCATGTTGGGCAGACTCTTGAGCTGATTGAGCTGCACTCGTTGTCTTGTCTTTAGCAGATTGAGCTGCACTAGCTGTCTTGTCTTTGGTTGCATTGGTTGTGTCCTTTGTGGATTGAACCCACTCTTCAGTCTTGGCCTGCCCAAACACAAAAATAAATGGTTAGTTATTGTTATATGGGTTGTGTTAATGGGTATCTTAAAGTGCCCGTTAACACACCACTTTATGTCAGAATTTACCACTTTATATCAGAATTTTGTCAGCTACTTAGCTTTATGTCAGTATTTTGTTAACTTTATAAACTTTAGGGTCAACTTTATACAATTTTCCCCATTTATCCAATTTTTTTTATTAAATATGACCCGCATTATTTTAACATCTGCCTTGTTGTTTTACAAATAACATGTATACTCTGTACACATGTAATAATCATTACTCAAAATGAATGGTCAATAATCAATATCTTTAAGCATTAGCATTCAGGATTGCAAAAAATATTCTATTTTACCATTTAAAAAACTACTTTATTTATTATATCATCCCTCTTTACAATATACCCAATATCCAATATCCAATATCCAACATCCTAATTTCTATTTTCCTATATTAAAATAATATATCTACACAATAAAATAATATAACCCAAAAGAGGTGAGAGACAATAATATGAGAGAGTGAGAGAGAGAGGGAGAGAGAGATTAGAAGAATTGGAAATAATATAAAATATGTGAGAGACAATAAAAAACTACTTTAAAAAAAAAAAAAAATCTTGCTACTGCTTGTTTGCAAAATATTGTTGTAGCTTGGTTGCAAATTTTCTTAAAAATAACATCCCAAGTAATGCTTTTGATTTTGTGGTTTGATGGTATAAAATTGCATATCGGGAGTTTTACAACTCCTAATACTAATGCTCTTACAAATATGGTGCTAAGTGCTAACATGGTTAAATTATAAAAGTCCCAATAAAAAAAAATGGTTAATTAAAAGAATATAACTTAATCCATTCTCAAAAAAAAAAAAAAAAATATATATATATATATATATATATAAAACTTAATCCCCATTGGAAAATTTTCCTACCTGGCCCTGTCCATGGGCTTGACCTGATTTGTAATTTTGCATTGCGCTGGCCATCTTTGCTCAGAAAATGTTATATAACCAAGTTTTCAACTTTTTCAATTTCTTGATCTCAATGTTATTCTGCCTTGTTTTCTGAAGTATTTATAGCAGTTAGAGGTCCATAGAGAAGTGACACATGGAAGTCAGGAATTATGCTATACATAAGTACGTGTTTGTTGATGTAAGGAGCAGGCTTGTATTTCTGCTTTGAAATAGGCATTGGGTGGCTGAAATTGGCAATTGGATATGGGCTTTGAAAAAGGACTTTGGATCACCAAGAGTTGAACCAGTAAGCGCATTAGCAACAATGAAGCTAAATCAAAACACAAAAATCTATGCAAAAAACTGTAGCAAAAAGCTAAAAAAAAAAAAAAAAAATTAAATTTCTCTTTCTTTTCTCATTAAAAAATCATTTTCTCTTTTCTTTCTTTCTATCTCTCTCTCCGGCTTCTCTTCTTTCTTCTTTTTTTCCTTCTCATTTTTTTTTTCTCTTTCGCTATTTTCTCTTCTCATCAGATGCCCTTTTACCACCAAATTCATCTATTAGTCTTAGTTTTTGTTATCTTTCTCAATTTTTCCCAACAAAGATGAAGAAACGTGGGCTAGCTGAGAATCATGAACAAGAAGAACGGCTTTGGGAGCTGATCTGCACAAAGCACTGGGCTAACATCGGATGCCCAAACCAACAGCTTCAATCTATGGTCTTTGCTGCCTAGCTTTCTTTATTTATTTTTTTCTTTTCGATAGAAACGTTTGCAACTTGATTTTGAAGAAGAAGACATACTGCCAGGATTTATATTATATTATAATATAATATACTTTAATAATATTGTGTGGTTTTAAACTTTTATTTTTAAACCATTTAATGAACTTGCGCCTAGCTTTCTTTATTTTTTAAACGGTAGCGTTTTAGACTTTTTTTTTTTTTAATATACTCAACTCAATTATCATGGCTTTTGAGTGGAGGAGTTGTGGTGTGCCTTTGTGTTATAACCATTTTCCTTCTCTTTTGTGTGTGTTTGTTTCCAAAAAAAAAAAGATAAATTTGTATATATATAATTTGGGGTTAAAACAAAAACGCGAAACGGCTTTCTAAAACTAAATTTGTTGCCACTAGAGGATTATTTGCTACCATGATGATTGAGAATTTGTTTTAGTAAAAAAAAAAATGTATAAGTATAATTTGGGGTTAAAAAATCACTTGTTAACACTAAATGATTATTTGCTATCATGTGGCGGCGGCGGTGGTGGTGGTGGTGGAGGCAGTGGAAGAGTCGGTTGCAGCGACGGTGGGGGCGCAAAACGGCTTTCTAAAGCTAAATTCGTTGCCACTAGATGATTATTTGCTACCATGATGATTGAGAATTTGTTTTAGTAAAAAAAAAAAAAATGTATAAGTATAATTTGGGGTTAAAAAATCACTTGTTAACACTAAAGGATTATTTGCTATCATGTGGCGGCGATGGCAATGGTGGTGGCAGAGGCAGTGGAAGAGTCGGTTGCAGCGACGGTGGGGGCGACTATGGTGGCAGCGGTAGCGATTGCGATGGTTGTGATTATTGTTTATTGTAGTGGATATATTATTTTGTTATGATGTTTATATTATTTTATTGTATTAAAAGCTAAAATAGATCCACCGCTGCTGGATGTTTTGTAAAGTGAGTAGGTAAAATAGATAAAGTAATTTTTTGTAGTGACAAATAGCTAAATTTTTAGCTCCACTGTTGTGGATGCTCTAATACTAAAAAGGAATAAAAACCATGACTAATTGGAAGCAATGGTATTAATTAGAACAGAGGGTGGAAAAAGATAGATAAAAACCTGTGCAGACAACTTTTGTGTCATAATTTTTACCACAATTTTGATGTGATAGTGGTAGAGAAAAATTAGTAAGTACATCTAAAAATGATAGACAATCACTCACCCATTTGCTACATTAGAATTGAGACAAAAGTTATGATTCTAGTTTGAGAAGAAAAAAAATTGAAATGTCGAAGGTCAAAGGCTTTTTTTAGCCACGTGGCACCTCTCATTTTGTCAATAAATACAAATCTCACATAACATAAAAATTGGACTAAACATGTGCAAGGCCTAAGGCGAAAAGCCCAATTATTTTTCTATACGATTACGAGTTGGTGTTTTACTCTACTTGTCATGCAAATGGGTCACTTTTCAAATCATATGGGCTACACAGACTTCACTTCACAGATCGGACTTTGCAACTATTGTGAACTGGAAAATCAAAAAGATAACTTAGTCGATTCGAGGTGACTAGCCTCCTGAACTTGAGAGGGATAATAGAGTTTTTGGTTTAATTTCTGCTTGCTTCATTCATAATTCCTATGTACATAAATACTAGTGAGGAGATAATCCTCATCACCACAAATTCCTAAAACATAGGACCCAACTCCTATTTGAATTGAAATACAAATATTAATCCTAATGCTATTCCTAATCCTAATTTATTGCAGAAATTCTCATTCTAATCTACTACAGATCTACTGCAGAAGCTTATTTGAATTCAACTTGAAAACCATCATCCTTATCTTCTTATATTGTTATCCACGTGCAATGCAATCTCCTTTTGGTGTTGTCTGAACCATAGCATTCCCTTCCCCTTGAAGGTGAATCTTGTCCTCAAGATTCTAGTGAGGGAATAGTGTTTTTCGTCCATACACTTCTGCTTCATCTAGAGTATCAAGTAGGAAGACTTGTGGGGTGGTCTTACAATGGTGTCCAGGTTCGAATTTTTCATCACAGTTATAGCAAAGTCCCTTCTCACGTCTGCCTTGCATCTCAGACCATGATAATTTTTTGAATGTTGCTAAAGGTAATATTTATGAGTTACTTGTTGGATTTGGACTGGATCTTGGCTGGGGTAAAGGAATGAGACCGGTTTTGGGTGGCGGTTCACCAATGCGTTGGAGTTTCTCCTCTTGTAATCGAGCTAGGTTGGTAGCATGAACAAGTGTTGTAGGACGAAACAACTTCACCTCTGATCGTATTTTATCCTTTAATCCTCCTATGTAACTCCCTATCAAAGCTTTCTCTGGCCATTCTTGCACTCAAGATGCTATTCGCTCAAATTGGGCTTGATATTCTCTAACTGTTCCTGTTTGGCAAAGTTTGGCTAGAGCCTCTTCAAAGTCCTCATAATTAGAGGGTCCAAAACAAACACACAAGGCATGTGTAAATTCTTCCCATGAAACATTCGTTTGTGTTTTCTCAAACCACTGGTACCATTGGAGAGCGTCGTCCTATTGGTGGAAGGAAGTGAGTGTTATCTTTTCCTCATTTGCATTTTTTTGGTACTTGAAAAAAATTTCTGCCTTGTAAATCCACCCGGTGGGATCTTGACCATTAAATTAAGGAAAGTCTACTCGGAAAATTCAGGTTTGTACTCCCCCAATTGTCCCTCCTTGAGTTCCCTCTGAGCCGCTATTACGATTGGGTGAACTTCCTTCATGATTATGATTCCGGTTGGTTGAGCCTTCTTCATGACGGCTGTTGTGAGGAGTAGTATTATTTTGGATGTCCATTCCTTCAATTCTTCGTCCCATTTGAGCAATAGCATTGGAGAGAGCCTCCATGGTTTTCTTTATATTAGTAAACTCCTTAACAAACTCTTCCCTTTGGGCTTCAACCTGCCTCCGAATAGAGTGATTACTAACTTCCAAGGCTAATATGCGGTCGTCATTGGTTGTGGAACATGTGGGTGGTGGATTCGGGTTCTTTTTCATCTGGCTCTGATACCAAATGTTGTGAACTGGAAAATCAAAAAGATAACTTAATCGATTCGAGGTGACTAGCCTCTTCAACTTGAGAGGGATAATAGAGTTTTTGGTTTAATTTCTACTTGCTTCATTCATAATTCCTACGTACATAAATACTAGTGAGGAGATAATCCTCATCACCACAAATTCCTAAAACATAGGACCCAACTCCTATTTGAATTGAAATACAAATATTAATCCTAATCCTAACCCTAATCCTAATCCTAATTTATTGCAGAAATTCTCATCCTAATCTACTACAGATCCACAACAAAAGCTTATTTGAATTCAACTTGAAAACCATCATCCTTATCTTCTTATATTGTTATCCACGTGCAATGCAATCTCCTTTTGGTGTTGTCTGAACCATAGCAACAACCCATATTTTCCTCACCTCAAAATGAGTTTGTTAAGTTTTTACTCTTTACTACACCAGTAGGGTTCATACTTCATGGTCAATACTCTCTCTCTCTATGGGGTGGGCCTCACAACCAATTGCTTTAATTGATCTAAAAAGTAGTGATAGTTATAGATCGTGTTTACAGGACACAGATGAAATTGTGTTTTGAAAACACAATTTGAGCTAAATGTGTATTACACTATGTAACTCAATGTGTGCAACAATAATTAACGTTACAAAAATATGATATGGGGTGGACAATAACTAAATTTGCTTGGTTTCTCAAGAAAATCCAACATCTATGTCAAACCAAAATAGCTTGTCTCTTCAAATTTCAAAATCATAAACCAAACTCATGTACTTTCATAGGGTTAGTTAAGCTCTATGGTTTGGAAGGCATGAGTATAGTTTAGCTATACTCATTAGTAAGTTCATGAAGACACCACGTGTATGAGATTAACATACCTTTGTTCCCCCTTGAAAGGGTATGAGCACAGCCTCTTCATCAGTCTAATTCTTAATCATCAACAAGTCTAAAAGAAATTGGGTCTCATAATTTTCTCTTGTTTAATCAACATGCATTCATGTTTACTCTCATTTAACTAGAAATTTTACTGTTGAACTCATGTTCCACCAATTGCGAGCAGGTTGGTGGGCAATCCGACCAAACCCAATTTGTGGACACTCCTAATCATTATATTGCTTAAGCAAAGGTCAAGCAAACTTTATATTTTGAGTTTGCTCGAGTGAGAATAAAATTACCCAAGCAAGTCTTTTGAAACTTGATCTCTCCAAGCTATTTTTGACTCAACTTATACATAACCAAGTTATTTGAATATAATCTTCTTAAACACTTGTTGACATAGGAATTAGCCAATAATTTTACATTACAATTGATTAATAATAAATAAATAAATTATACCAATATATATTATAAAATTTTTAGATCTATGGAGGATTAGACTGGTCCAGCATTATGATATCCCATTGATCTCATGGACATGCAATTCCTATATAAACACTGCTCACACTCTCCTTATGTCAAACTGCAGCTACCTTTTGGGATCAATTCCAAAGGTGAAGGTTAATTACTGTTACTAGGAAGCTAATCAGCGTGCAGACATATTGGCTAAGAATGGCGCATCAACAAGAAGATTTTACTGGCTTTGTTTGTCTACCTTCAGACATTGTAATGCTTTTATACTTTGATGCCATTAGCATGTACCCTAAGAAGCTATGCCCAAACTTTATTGCTTTAAATTAATATAGTCTCTGGTTTACCAAAAAAACTTATTCCATTACAAGAGTTATTACACCATACCAAACATACCATTACTTTCTAAATACAACCTTCTTTTAGCCAATATTATTTTTTAAACATAATAAATTAATGAAAATAAGTTCTCTAAACAAAGAAGAAGATAAAAACATTGAATATACAACTTAAATTGGTTCTATATGGCAAATTGGCTATACATCCTTAGAAATATTAACAAAAAATGGGAAATTCTACACACACACACACATATATTGAGAAGATGCATAAAGATATTGAAGAAGGTGAAACAAATCAACTTTACATATGTATTATTGTTAAGCCTTTATTACATCTCATATTATAATGAAAAGGGAAAAATCAAAATAATGAAAAGCAAATGTCTTTATTACATCCGAAAGGAGTTTTCTAAAAAAAATCTCACTTCAACTGCGATGTTGCTTTTCCCTGTTAGTCAGGTTGAGCAAAAACCTAGGTGAAAAAACAAACAAAAAAAAAACAACCTAAACCCATTAATGTAACATCATAATATGAGAGACACATAAGTGTTTTCTTTCATTTCTTAGCATTATTTTCAGCCATTCCAATCGTGTTCTTCACACTGTCTACAGCGTTTTGAGCCATGTTCTTCACCTGTTCTCCGGTCTGTTACAGGAACAAATTAACAATGTTGCACCGTGAATATACTCCTAAAATCCAAGGCATAAACATTTAAATGTATTTTTTTTCTATATATAAGCTCAACTAGAAGTCTAATAAATTATAAATCTCTCATTCTAATATAGCATGTGATGCAAAAAAGTCCATGGTTGAGTGTAAACATATGTGTGTGGGTTTTTGTATTTTTAACTCAGATACCCTACAAGACCTAAAACGGGTAAAACCCAAACCAACCCATATATGTTTATGAAGTGCAAATGTTATTAATAAAACTTCAAATGAATGTAAATTTTCTAAACTCTATCGTAGTTTTGATGATCCACTTTATACTCAATTAATTGAAGCAATCATGCGTTTGATTTGATTTGATTTTATTTTTTTCATTTTTTAATTTTGATAACTTTATTATAAGAAGATATATTAGAGGATTTTTATTTGTCTAGAGACTATTGAATTTGGTAACATCCCTTGAAAAATAAAATAAAATGAGGGAGAACCTGCTGGAGGAAGCCAGCACTTTGATCCTTTCCATGTTGGGCAGACTCCTGAGCTGATTGAGCTGCACTGGCTGTCCTATCTTTAGCAGATTGAGCTACACTAGCTGTCCTGTCTTTGGCTGTATTGGCTGTGTCCTTTGTGGATTGAACCCACTCTTCAGTCTTGGCCTGCCCAACCACAAAAATAAATGGTTAGTTATTGTTATATGGGTTGTGTGAATGGGCACTATAAAGTGCCCGTTAACACACCACTTTATGTTATAATTTACCACTTTATATCAGAATTTTGTCAACCACTTAGCTTTATGTCAGTATTTTGTTAACTTTATAAGCTTTAGGGTCAACTTTATACAATTTCTCCCATTTATCCATTTTTTTTTTATTAAATATGACCCACATTATTTTAACATTTGCCTTGTTGTATTACAAATAAAATGTATACTGTATACACATGTAATAATCATTACTCAAAATGAATAGTCAATAATCAATATCTTCAAGCATTAGCATTCCAGATTGCAAAAAATGTTCTATTTTACCATCTAAAAAGCTACTTTATTTATTATATCATCCAACTTTACAATACACCCAATACCCAATGTCCTAGTTTATATTTTCCTATATTAAAATAATATATCTACACAATAAAATAATATAACCCAAAAGAGGTGAGAGACAATAATGAGAGAGAGAGAGAGATTAGGAGAATTAGAAATAATATAAAATATGTGAGAGACAATAAAAAACTATTTAAAAGAAAATACCATCTTGCTACTGCTTGGTTGCAAAATATTGCTATAGCTTGGTTGCAAATTTTTTTTTTAAAATAACATCCCAAGTAATGCTTTTGATTTTGTGGTTTGATGGTATAAAATTGCATATTGGGAGTTTTACAACTCCTAAAACTAATGCTCTTACAAATATGGTGCTAAGTGCTAACATGGTTAAATTATAAAAGTCCTATAAAAAAAACATGGTCAATTAAAAGAATATAATTTAATCCCCATTGGAAAATTTTCCTACCTGGCCTTGTCCATGGGCTTGACCTGATTTGTAATTTTGCTTTGCGCTGGCCATCTTTGCTCAAAAAATGTTATATAACCAAGTTTTCAAATTTTTCAATTTCTTGATCTCAATGTTATTCTGCCTTGTTTTTAGAAGTATTTATAGCAGTTAAAGGTCCATAGAGAAGTGACACATGGAAGTCAGGAATTATGCTATACATAAGTATGTGTTTGTTGATGTAAGGAGTAGGCTTGTATTTCTGCTTTGAAATAGGCATTAGGTGGTTGAAATTGGCAACGCCTATGAAAAAGGACTTTGGATCACCGAGAGTTGAACCAGCATTAGCAGCAGTGAAGCTAAATAGCTATATAGCTATTTTAGCTTCACCAAAACACAAAAATGCATGCTGCAGTAATGGTATTATAGGTAAAAAATTTTAGTTTTTTGCTACAGTGCACAACTCTTTATGGTTGTGCACGGTAGCAAAAAGCTAAAAAAAAATAATATTTTATTAAAATTTTCTCTTTTTTCTCATTAAAAAATCATTCTCTCTCTCTCTCTCTCTCTCTCTCTCTCTCTCTACTTTCTTCTTTTTTTCCTTCTCATTTTTTTTTCTCTTCTCATCAGATACCCCTTTACCACCAAATTCATCTATTAGTCTCAGTTTTTGTTATCTTTCTCAATTTTTCCCAACAAAGATGAAGAAACGTGGGCTAGCTGAGAATCATGAACAAGAAGAATGGCTTTGGGAGCTAATCTGCACAAAGCACTAGGCTAAAATCAGCTGCCCAAACCAGCAACTCCGATCTATGGTCTTTGCTGCCTAGCTTTCGTTATTTTTTTTTCTTTTCGATAGAAACGTCTGCAGCTTGATTTCGAAGAAGAAGACATAGTGCCAAGATTTATATTATATTATATTATAATATACTTTAATAATACTATGTGGTTTTAAACTATTATTTTAAACCATTTAATGAACTCATGCGAGGATATTTGGGTTCTAGCATAGTAAGGGGATAGAATATAGCAAGTTAACACACATTTGAAAGATAGTTAGAAACTAGCATCTTGAGTTTTAGAAACTAGCATCCCTAGTTTTAGAAACTTGAGTTCCTTATGAAACTTGAAGCTTAAAGACTCGCTTCCTACTTGTTGAGTTGAACACTATTATGCCACATAGATCTCGAGTCTTATTGACTCAAGTTCTACAAAGCAAAACCAAGTCTTTAAGACTCGATTTTCAATGAGAAATGCCACTGATCTCAAGTCTGCAAGACTCGATTTCTACCAGAATAAAACTCCAAGTGTTTTATGTATCTGGTTTGGGGTTATGTGGAAATGGGGGAAAAACAAAATTTCTAGTGGATTGATGTGGTTTGATAATGAATAAATGGGAGTAGTGATAGAGCTGAGTGCGAGACAGTGACCTTAGTGCGAGATAGTGAGAGAGCAGAGTGAGGTGATCATATTCCAGAACACTTAAGCGTCCGCCAATGGGTTTTCTACTATTGATGAGATGCACTTGTCTCTGGTAGAGTGAGGGTTTGCCAATGGGTTTTCTACCACCGATGAATTTTTTGCCGCCGATGAGATGCGCTTGTTTCAGGTTTGGGGTTTGTATGTTTGGGTGTGAAGGAGAGTTCTTGTGTTTTGGAGTCTGGATGCTTAAGTGCCAATACGATCACAAATCAAGTATTAGAAACTCAATTTCAACGTGGCTCCACGTGGAAAAAAGTCCATGTCAGATGCTTGTAGCTCAGGATCTCGAGTATTAGAAACACGATTTCTACCCTGAACTCGAGTTTTAAAAACTTGAGATGCTACTTTTCCACTTTGTTTTGAAACTGGGCAACTAACGAAATTCTTAGCAATTTAATATTAAATGAAAAAAAAAAAAATTCAACTTGTACCTAGCTTTCTTTATTTTTTAAACGGTGGCGTTTTAGACTTCTTTTTTTTTTTTTAATATACTCAACTCAACTATCATGGCTTTTGAGTGGATGAGTTGTGATGTGTCTTTATGTTATAACTTTTTTCCCTCTCTTTTGTGTGTGTTTGTTTCTCAAAAAAGATTTAAAAAAAAAGAAGATAAATTTTGTATATATATAATTTGGGGTTAAAACAAAATATTATTGTTACACTAGATAATTATTTGCTATTATGATGATTGAGAAATTGTTTTAGTAAAAAAAAATGTATAAGTATAATTTCGGGTTAAAAAATCACTTGTTAACACTAGACGATTATTTACTATCATGTGGTGGCGGCAGTGGAAGAGTTGGTGGCGGTAGCAATGGGGGCGGCGATAGTGGCAGCAGTAGCGGTTATGGTAGTTGTGATTGTTGTTTATTGTAGTGGATATGTTATTTTATTGTAGTAGATATATTATTTTATTGTGTTGAAAGCTAAAATAGATCCACCGCTACTGGGTGTTTTGTAAAATGAGTAAGTAAAATAGATAAAGTAACTTTTTGTGGTGCCAAATAGCTAAATTATTAGCTCCACTGCTATGGATGCTTTAATACCAAAAAGGAATAAAAACCACGACTAATTGGAAGCAATGGTATTAATTAGAACGAATGGAGGAAAAGATAGATAAAAAACCTGTGGAGACAACTTTTGCATCATAATTTTTACCACAATTTTGATGTGATAGTGGTAGAGAAAAATTAGTAAATACATGTAAAAATGATAGACAATCACTCACCCATTTGTTACATTAGAATTGAGACAAAAGTTATGATTCTAGTTTGAGAAGAAAAAAAATTGAAATGTCGAAGGTCAAAGGCTTTTTTTAGCCACGTGGCACCTCTCATTTTGTCAATAAATACAAATCTCACATAACATAAAAATTGGACCAAACATGTGCAAGGCCTAAGACTTCACAGATCGGATCAAACTTTGCAACCCATATTTTCCTCACCTCAAAATGAGCTTATTAAGTTTTTACTCTTTACTACACCTGTAGGGTTCATACTTCATACTTCATACTTCATGGTCAATACTCTCTCTCGGCCTCACAACCAATAGCTTTAATTGATGTAAAGAGTAGTGATAGTTGTAGACCGTGTGTACAAGACACAGAGATGAAATTGTGTTTTTGAAAACACAATTTCAGCTAAATGTGTATGACAGTGTGTAACTCAATATGTGCAACAATAATTAACGTTACAAAAATATGATATGGGGTGGACAATAACTAAATTTGATTGGTTTCGCAAGAAAATCCAACATCTATGTCAAACCAAAATAGCTTGTCTCTTCAAATTTCAAAATCATAAGCCAAACTCATGTACTTTCATTGGGTTAGTTGAGCTCTATGGTTTGGAAGGCATGAGTATAGTTTAGCTATACTCATTAGTAAGTTCATGGAGATACCAAGTGTATGAGATTAACATACCTTTGTTCCCCATGTGAACACTTGAAAGGGTATGGGCACAACCTCTTCATTAGTCTAATTCTTAATTATCAACAAGTCTAAAAGAAATTGGGACTCATAATTTTCTCTTGTTTAATCAGCATGCATTCATGTTTACTCTCATTTAACTAGAAATTTTACTGTTAAAGTGTTTTGAAAACACAATTTCAGCTAAATGTGTATGACAGTGTGTAACTCAATGTGTGCAACAATAATTAACGTTACAAAAATATGATATGGGGTAGACAATAACTAAATTTTCTTGGTTTCACAAGAAAATCCAACATCTATGTCAAACCAAAATAGCTTGTCTCTTCAAATTTCAAAATCATAAACCAAACTCATGTACTTTCATTGGGTTAGTTGAGCTCTATGGTTTGGAAGGCATGAGTATAGTTTAGCTATACTCATTAGTAAGTTCATGGAGACACCATGTATACGAGATTAACATACCTTTGTTCCCCATGTGAACACTTGAAAGAGTATGAGCACAGCCTCTTCATCAGTCTAATTCTTAATCATCAAGAAGTCTAAAAGAAATCGGGACTCATAATTTTCTCTTTTTTAATCAACATGCATTCATGTTTACTCTCATTTAATTAGAAATTTTACTGTTGAACTCATGTTCCACCAATTGCGAGCAGGTTGGTGGGCAATCCGACCAAACCCAATTTGTGGACACTCCTAATCATTATATTGCTTAAGCAAAGGTCAAGTAAACTTTGTATTTTGAGTTTACTCAAGTGAGAATAAAATTTCCCAAGCAAGTTTTTTGAAACTAGATCTTTCCAAGCTATTTCTTGACTCAACTTATACATAACCAAGTTATTTGAATACAATCTTCTTAAACACTTGTTGACATAGGAATTAGCCAACCTATAACTAACAATTGTCATCTGTAATTTTACATTACAATTGATTAATAATAAATAAATAAATTATACCAATATATATTATAAAATTTTTAGATCTATGGAGGATTAGACTGGTCCAGCATTATGATATCCCATTGATCTCATGGACATGCAATTCCTATATAAACACTGCTCACACTCCTTATGTCAAACTACAGCTACCTTTTGGGATCAATTCCAAAGGTGAAGGTTAATTACTGTTACTAGGAAGCTAATCAGTGTGCAGACATATTGGCTAAGAATGGCGTATCAACAAGAAGATTTTACTAGCTTTGTTTGTCCGCCTTCAGACATTGTAATGCTTTTATACTTTGATGCCATTAGCATGTATCCTAAGAAGCTCTGCCCAAACTTTATTGCTTTAAATTAATATAGTCTCTTGTTTGCCAAAAAACTTATTCCACTACAAGAGTTATTACACCATACCAAACATACCATTACTTTCTAAATACGACCTTCTTTTAGCCAATATTATTTTTTAAACATAATAAATTAATGAAAATAAGTTCTCTAAACAAAGAAGAAGATAAAAACATTGAATATGCCACTTAAATTGGTTTTGTATGGCAAATTGGCTATACATCCTTAGAAACATTAACAAAAAATGGGAAATTCTACACACACACACACACATATATATATATATATTGAGAGGATGCATAAAAATATTAAAGAAGGTGAAACAAATCAACTTTACATATGTATTATTGTTTAGCATTTATTACATCTCATATTATAATGAAAAGGGAAAAATAAAAATAATGAAAAGCACATGTCTTTATTACAACCGAGAGGAGTTTTTTTAAAAGAAATCTCACTTCAACGGCTATGTTGCTTGTCCCTGTTAGTCAGGAAGAGCAAAAACCTAGGTGAAAAATCAAACAAAAAAAAAACAACCTAAATCATTAATGTAGCATCATAATATGAGAGACACATAAGTGTTTTCTTTCACTTCTTAGCGTTATTTTCAACCATTCCAATCGTGTTCTTCACACTGTCTACAGCGTTCTGAGCCATGTTCTTCACCTGTTCTCCGGTCTGTTACAGGAACAAATTAACAATGTTGCACCGTGAATATCTTCCTAAAATCCAAGGCATAAACATTTAAATGTATTTTTTTCTATATATAAGCTAAACTAGAAGTCTAATAAATTATAAATCTCTCATTCTAATATAGCATGTGATGCAAAAAAGTCCATAATTGAGTGTAAACATATATGTGTGGGTTTTTGTATTTTTAACTCAGATACCCTACAAGACTGACAACAGGTAAAACCCAAACCGACCCATATATGTTTATGAAGTGTAAATGTTATTAATAAAACTACAAATGAACGTAAATTTTCTAAACTCTATCGTACTTTTGATGATCCACTTTATACTCAATTAATTGAAGCAATCATGTGTTTGAGTTTTTTTTTTTTTTTTTTTTTTTTTTTTTTTTTTTTTTTTTTTTTTCATTTTTTAACTTTGATTACTTTATTATAAGAAGATATATTAGAGGATTTTTATTTGTCTAGAGACTATTGAATTGGGTAACATCCCTTGAAAAATAAAATAAAATAAGGGAGAACCTCCTGGAGGAAACCAGCACTTTGATCCTTTCCATGTTGGGTAGACTCCTGAGCTGATTGAGCTGCACTAGCTGTCCTGTCTTTAGCAGATTGAGCTGCACTAGTTGTCTTGTCTTTGGCTGCATTGGCTGTGTCCTTTGTGGATTGAACCCACTCTTCAGTCTTGGCCTGCCCAAACACAAAAATAAATGGTTAGTTATTGTTATATGGGTTGTGTGAATGGGCACCATAAAGTGCCCGTTAACACACCACTTTATGTCAGAATTTACCACTTTATATCAGAATTTTGTCAGCCACTTGGCTTTATGTCAGTATTTTGTTAACTTTATAAGCTTTAGGGTCAACTTTATATAATTTCTCCCATTTATCCAATTTTTTTTAATAAATATGACCCACATAATTTTAACATTTGCCTTGTTGTATTACAAATTGCATGTATACTATATACACATGTAATTTTTTTTTTTGAGAGGTATATACACATGTAATAATCATTACTCAAAATGAACGGTTAATAATCAATATCTTCGAGCATTAGCATTTAGGATTGCAAAAAATATTCTATTTTACCATTTAAAAAGCTACTTTATTTATTATATCATCCAACTTTACAATATACCCAATACCTAGCGTCCTAGTTTTTATTTTCCTATATTAAAATATCATATCTACACAATAAAATAATATAAAAGAGGTGAGAGACAATAAATAAATAAATAAACTATTTAAAAAGAGGTGTGTGTGAGAGAGAGAGAGAGAGAGAGAGAGAGAGAGAGAAAGAGATTAGAAGAATTAGAAATAATATAAAATATGTGAGAGAATAAAAAACTTTTAAAAAAAAAATACCATCTTGCTACTGCTTGGTTGCAAAATTTTAAAAAAATAACATCCCATGTAATGCTTTTGATTTTGTGGTTTGATGGTATAAAATTGCATATACAACTCCTAATACTAATGCTCTTACAAATATGGTGCTAAGTGCTGACATGGTTAAATTATAAAAGTCCCATAAAAAAAAAAAAAAAAAAAGAAACATGGCTAATTAAAAGAATATAACTTAATCCCCATTGGAAAATTTTCCTACCTGGCCCTGTCCATGGGCTTGACCTGATTTGTAATTTTGCTTTGCGCTGGCCATCTTTGCTCGAAAAATGTTATATAACCAAGTTTTCTACTTTTTCAATTTCTTGATCTCAATGTTATTATGCCTTGTTTTCTTAAGTATTTATAGCAGTTAGAGGTCCATAAAGAAGTGACACGTGGAAGTCTATACATAAGTACGTGTTTGTTGATGTAAGGAGCAGGCTTGTATTTCTGCTTTGAAATAGGCATTGGGTGGCTGAAATTTTCAACTGGATATGGGCCTCTGAAAAAGGATTTCGGATCACCAAGAGTTGAACCACTAATACCGAAAAGGAAGAAAAACCATGACTAATTGGAAGCAATGGTATTAATTAGAATGGAGGGAGGAAAAAGATAGATAAAAAAAAAAAATTGTAGAGACATCTTTTGTGTCATAATTTTTACTACAATTTTGATGTGATAGTGGTAGAAAAAAATTAGTAAGTACATGTAAAAATGATAGACAGTCACTCACCCATTTGCTACATTAGAATTGAGACAAAAGTTATGATTCTAGTTTGAGAGAAAGAAAAAAAAAAAAATTGAAATGTCGAAGGTCAAAGGATTTTTTTAGCCACATGGCACCTCTCATTTTGTCAATAAATACAAATCTCACCTAACATAAAAATTGGACCAAACATGTGCAAGGCCTAAGGCAAAGAGCCCAATTAATTGTCTATATGATTACGAGTTGGTGTTTTACTCTACTTCTTGTCATGCAAATGGGTCACTTTTCAAATCAAACGGGCTACACAGACTTCACTTCACAGATTGGACTTTGCAACCCATATTTTCCTCACCTCAAAATGAGCTTATTAAGTTTTTACTCTTTACTACACTAGTAGGGTTCATACTTCATGGTCAATACTCTCTCTCTATGGGGTGGGCCTCACAACCAATAGCTCTAATTGATATAAAGAGTTGTGATAGTTGTAGACCGTGTGTACCAGACACACAAATGAAATTGTGCTTTGAAAACACGATTTCAACTAAGTGTGTATGACAGTGTGTAACTCAGTTTGTACAACAATAATTGACGTTACAAAAATATGATATTGGGTGGACAATAACTAAATCTGCTTGGTTTCTCAAGAAAATCCAATATCTATGTCAAACCAAAATATCTTGTCTCTTCAAATTTCAAAATCATAAACCAAACAATTGATTAACAAAAAATAAATAAATTATACCAATATATATTATAAAATTTTTAGATCTATGGAGGATTAGACTGGTCCAGCATTATGATATCCCATTGATCTCATGGACATGCAATTCCTATGTGATGGAAAGAAAAAATTGTGTGCAAGTCACACTTTTACCGCATGACAGATCATATGAAAGATAGAGACCAATGTGGCTATATATGTTGATATTTGATGGTCATCAACTGCAACAAAGTCTGATAGCAACTTTGGGTCGACCAAATATATCAATGTACAAAGAATCACGAGAATTAAATCCATCCGTGTCTCTGAATGTGATTCCACAACTAGTTGGGATCGCATCTCAAAATTGATGAATGTGCACCAAAAACCAGACTTAAAAGGGAGCTTATGAAAATGCATCTTTTGGTGGCCTCCAACTCAATACATGTGACTAGTTATGGCAGAAATAAAAATACATGTGATTTATCACATGACACAGGCAAAACATCACAGCATCTTTTTGGTTTATTAATTGACTCTGTTGGAGAATGGAGATACAAGGTGTATCCTCGCCAAATACGTACCTTGAACTGAACCCTACCTCCTTTCTAATTTAAAGATGCATGATTTTGAGTTGAACTATAGAGCAAAAAGTTAAATGACAAACTATATTAAGTGAACTAATCTCAACCACTCAATTATATGCAGAGACTTTAATTTGAATCGTTGGAATTAAAATCTCCGTCATGGTCATGCATTTATGATTCCCCAACTTAGTTATGAATGATACATACATGCATGCATGTAGCATGCCATATATGTTGCCAATATTGGTTCCTGCATAATGGTAATATTTTTGATGATTAATTCTTGGCGCTAATCAGATTGACGAGTGCTGGTCGATCCGAGACCTTTACGGTTTACGCACATATCCCTCACTGACAATTGACAATCCATTTATGAAAAAAGAATACCTCAAATTTTCTTAAGGCTTTCGAGTCTATTAATTGTTTTGTTAGGTTCTAAGGACTTAGGATTTTATGTATTTAGAACTCTAATGTGTATTGTTGGCAAACCATGATCAAAATAAGATGTTTAGTCGTGTTTAGACTTGCTCAAAGTTGGTTCATTTATGTAAAGTTCGAATAAGCTGTTGCAGAATTTATTTATGCTTCTCAGCCTAGTTCGATCGATCGAAACTTAGGCTCGATCAATCGAAAATCAGGTCAGAGGTGTTTTCTACAGAATTCCAACTCAGCCCTAGTTGTGTTTTAAAACGTTTAAGGTTTTCTAATTTGCATTAGGTATAAAAGGCAAACCCTAGCTACGTTTTAGTGTTACTCATATTGCTGTTTGTGTAAATCTCTTGTAAGATCTGTAAGGAGTTTTCCTTTACACAAGCTTAGGATTATCAAGAAGGAGATTTCTTCAAGAGCTTGATAATCGTTCAATTGTTGCCATAAGAACTTAAAGAAACACAAGTGGGTGTGCTTGTACTTGCTGGAGAATCCAAGAAAGAAGGAGTTCGTGGTTTCGGAGCTTGCACGTGGTCATGTTAGTAAGTTTCTACTGGTGGATAGCAATAGGATGTTAGTGGTCTAAACCCTGTTGAACAATTTCGATTCTTTCATAATGGATTCAGGTTTAGCTTGAGAATAGCTAGGTTAAATCCTCCCCAGGTTTTTACCGGTTTGATTTCCTAGGTGATCATATCTTTGTGTTATTTATATTTCTGCTACTTTGCATGATATGATTGTTTTGATTGTGATAACCTAGATTTGTTAATTTGGACTAAGTAACAACTTGACTAATTACCTAGGTTAATCCAATTGTGTTTTTAAGGGGTCTAAAAACTATCATGTTTTTCACAAACTGAAGGTCTAATTTATAAAAGTCCAACATAAATACTTGATGTATAAAATTTTACGTTTTCAACTGCCAAATTATATGACAAATCAGATATATAGAAAGGAAAAAGGTTGGAAACAAATTAAAACAAGGAAGTCAAAAATGAACCTATAAAGCTTTTCAACTTTAAGGTGATCCATGCAATGAATTTACTATTCTATTAAAATAGCATCGTTAGAGCATTAGCGTTGGAGAATGCTAATGCCAAATATAAAGGAAATTTGGTATTTCAAGATCATTTTAAAATGATTTGCATCAGGAAATGCTAATACTAACTATTGCAAATTTTTTTTAATAATGCTATAGTGCAATTCTACCTTTAGAATTGCACTGTAGCACCATTCTAAAACAAAATAATACTTTTTTATTCATATAGCTGACTCTCTCTCTCTCTCGTCTCTTCTCTGTTTCTCATCTCCTTTCTCTCTCCACAATGGCCTCTCTCTCTCATCACATCTCTCTTACGGTGGGCTATCCTGGCGTGGGTCGTGGGTCCGGCATGGAGGTGAGATTGGGGAAGTCGAGATCGGCGTGGTATGGTGGCGATTTCTGGGTTTTTTGGGTCCAAATCAGCGTGGTATGATCGGCGGCGTGTTTAAGCCGAGTTGTGATCGGCGTGGTATGATCGGCGATTTCTGAGTTTTTTGGGTCCAGATCGGCGGGTTTTATTGAAGCCGAGTTGTGAAATTTAGGATTTTTTGGGGGATATTTGCAGCTTAACGTTGTGAAGGGACAAAATATAGTAAGTTAATACGGGTTTGAAAGAAAAATGCAAACTAGCATCTCGAGTTTTAGAAACTCGAGTTCCATATCAATCTCTAGCCTCAAAGACTTGCTTCCCACTTGCTGAGTTGGAAATGTATATGCCACATAGATCTCGAGTTTTTAATAGTTGAGTTCAAAAAAACATAAATCTCGAGTTTTTTACACTCGATTTCAAACAGATAAAAAAAAAACTTATAAACCCCAAAAAAAAAAAAGATTTCAAATAGATAACAAAAAACGTACAAACCCAAAAAAAAAAAAAAAAAAAAAAAAAAAAAAAAAAACCAGAGAAAAAAAAAAAGAACCGAGAAGAAAGAAGGAAACCCAGAAGAAAGAAAGAACGAAAGAAGAAGATCCACAGCAAAGGGTCTTGTTTTTGTTGTCTTCGGTTGTGGGCATTGCTTGCTTTTTGTTGTCTTGGTTTGTATTGAAAAGGGTCTTGTTGCTTTTTGGGTTTTGAAGGGTTGAACATTTGCTGGAGATTGGTGGGTATTGGGTTGGTTCTTGATTGGAGCTTTTCTTTCTAAAGTCAGGTACGAGTATTGGATTGGTTCTTGATTGGAGCTTTTCTTTCTAAAGTCAGGTACGAGTATTGGATTGGTTCTTCATTGGAGCTTTTCTTTCTAAAGTCAGTGTACGCACTGGAACTCGAGTCTTAGAGACTCAAGTTCCACGTGGAATTTTTATGCACGTCAGCTGTCTCAAAAATCTGGAACTCGAGTTTTTAAAACTCAATTTGCTATTGATCTCGAGTTTTAAAAACTCGAGATGCTAGTTTCACACATACTTTCAAAACCGGACAACTAACAAAATTGTTAAAAATCCTTTGTTATTTGGAAAGGGTGTTCGGATTTTTTGTTTGTGGGTTTTGTTGATTGATGCGTTTTTGGTTGATTTATGAAGTTTTGTTTGTGAGTTTTTTGGGTCCAGATCGGCGGTGTGTATGTGCGTTTTGTTTGTGGGTTTTTTGGGTCCAGATTGACAGATTTGTTTTATTGTTGGATTTTGTTTCACCACCTCACCGGAAATGAAGGCTCCGGCGGAAGTTGCAGATAGAAGAGAGCTAAAAATTAGAGAGGAGAGAGATGGGAGAGAAAAGATATAATTTTAGGATATATTATTTTATTACGTAAATATATTATTTTAATGAATAGAATAGGAAAATAAAAGTTTAAAATGCTGGAGGTATTGTAAAATGGTATGATAAAATGATAAAGTAACCTTTTAGGATAAAATAAAGTAGAATTGGAATTGTGGGACGCTGATGCTCTTATAACCTGATGGCCTAGAAACAAAAGCAACTTCATGTTGAAACACGAAGATGTTAAAATTCTAGGACATAAAGCTTGAATGAAATGAGATACTTTATGGAGAAACTAAAATGAATTGATTAGTTCCCATCAAAAAAAAAATGAATTGATTAGATATTCAGTTTAACAGAGGCGTTCTACAAGTTCAGTACAACTTTTTGGTTGGATCTTACAGGAAGAAACCTGAATAGAAATTTAAAAAAAAAAAAAAAGGTTTTTGGCTGGATATTTGAATAAGAAAATTAGGAACAGCAGAAGGTACATCGTCAGTGACAAGCCCCACAAATTCGATACATCATAACAAGAGACCATATTTGAGAAAATTTTCTTTCACATATCCTTAAATAAACAATTTTTGAGTTTAGGCGAGATGATTAATTACTCGACTTTACCCGTCCTAGTTTTTTTTTTTTTTTTTTTTTCTCCCTGGATTGTGGGGTATGTCAAGACACACTAGAATGGCTCAACATAAAAAGATACTGGCTCTCATTGCACCACCATACCCTGCATACTCTAGCTCTCACCGCTGAGAAAGATATTTTATCCAAAATCCAGCTACAATAGAGTTCTTCTCCAAGCTGAGAGACAAACATAGTATTTGACTGACTATTTGCCACTAGTATAGTTATCCCATTCTAACTGTGCAGGATAGATGATATAGAATTTTCACTTTGGCATTGCCATTAGTTGATAGATCACATTTTAACCAAGATTCGATACAATGAAGATCACTGATTTCATGATTGATATTTATTAAGATAATAGTTATGGATGATAACCCCTGAGAAATGTACAATTCCAACATATTAATGATTTAACAAACAAGAAGCAAGCAAATTATTTGACATCAATGAGTAAAACGGAAAGAAGAGAGATTGGAGAAATATATGTAAATGTAATCATGTATTATCCTGTCAAGAGGAATGAAGAAGCTTTTGGGTATTGAAACAACCAACACTAGAATCCCCCATCGTACGACACAAGATTATACATTTCCATAGCATATAAAAATAAAGAGCTATAGAAAACGAACAGGGTAGAGACATTATTTTACACTGCATGACTTCTTCTGCCCTAGTCCCCAAAGTCTGAAACCATGGGTGAAACCTAAATTTTTAGCGCATAAGAGCAACAGCAGCTTCTTGCATCGAAGGCTCGGTAATATGCACAAAATGCTCAGCTTCCCGCTCAACCTGTTCCCGACACTTGTTAGCACCCTTACCTTCCTTCATTTTCTTCACAAAACCTACAAACCGGCTCCAGTTATCTGCCTGGAATAATTGTGGGTTCATCCTCAAGTAAGTGAATGCACACATCTCACTTCCACCTGAATTCCCATCAAAATTCAACGATGATGTTTGTAAGATCTGCTCATGCGCACAACCATCATAACGAGGCAATGCATTTTCCCCAGCAAGTGGGACTTTTGCTTTCTGAGTAGCTAAAGCCACTTGCTTGACAAGCTTCTCAGGTGCACAAAGGGCATCCTGTGGTTGCTCATGATCTCTCATCTCAATGCAAGTGAAATTGAATATAGCTCCATGGCGTGCCAACATCTGGGCAATAGGAAGGTAACCATCTCGGAATCGAGTGTTATAATACCCGGCTGTGAGTTCAGGGGCATGAGAACGAGACCCATAGTGCCAATGGATGCCTGCAATCTTGACCGAAATCTTAACACCCGAATTCTCAAAGATTGACTTGGCTGACATAAGTATTCTGTCGCCATGGTCTAGGAGCATCTGGGAGTACCAGCCTAGGAAGAATTCACCATAAGAACTATTCCAACCTCCACCTTCTTTTCTGAAAAATGGGGTATCTTCTGGCCACTTGTTGTATTCGCCAGCATCAGTAGGGCCTGTGCTGCCCCATTTCGACTTACCAGCAACTTCGGCAGCAGCTTTTAAGCTACTCAGCATATACTGCATCATGTAATAAACATTAGCAAACAAATAGATATCACTAAATCACAGGCTTAAAAGAAAGAACATAGATTATAAATACCTTGTCATAACACTGGAAGGCACCGATTCCTGGGAACCTCCATGTCCCATTCTGCTCTGGATATGAAGGGTATCGAAGCTCACCAGCTGGACCCATTCCCACTTGAATTTCCTACATGTAGCAAATTACAAACAGGTTAGCCCACAATCTAGATTCATGGCATATAACAGCATACTCTAATTCAAAAAGAAATTAAATAAATTTAAATCTAGGTCTCTATTATTTTGTATAAAATCCTCCTTTCACATAATAGTGGTCTCACGTCACATGTGACTTCTGTACAGGAGCCTACTCTTATGTGAGAGGCCAGTGTAGTACACTCTGCATATCGATCATTTTCAACCCACACCAATTAGACCATTCCAGCTTTTATTGTGAGATTAAAAAACATAGTAGCAATGAACAAATGGCAATTGACCATTTTGGACATCCAGTGTATTACATCCTCCTTTCACATAATATTGGGTCTTAACCGCTCACGTGTGACTTCTAAAACCTACTCTTATATATGTGAGAGGCCGGTGTAGTACACTGAATATATCGATCCATTTCGAACTGCACCAATTAGACTATTCCAGTTTTTAAATTAAAACTCATAGTAACAATGAATAACAGCTGACAATAGACCCAAAAGGGCCAAAACTAATGCAAACCAAAATGAATTAAACGCAGAACGAACAAATATAGGGATGAATCATTACCACGATGGTGTCACCAAGCAAGTGTTTGAAGTTATCTCTGAAGGCACGCATGAAGTCAGCATAACACTGCACAGGTGTCCGTCCCTTGAGAACTGGAATGGTATCACACCCAAGTGATAGATATTCACAATTCCTCCTCCCCCATTGATCAGTGTATGCAAGGTCAGGGTCTTTGTTAATCTCTTCCCCAACCCACTTCGGCAAAGGAATACTGTATATCAAAACCAAAACCGATCAGTCATAATCAGATTCATTTCAATTCCTAGATGTTCTTTTCTAAAACATAATTTGAAAACCAAAATGATTCAAAAAAGTATTTTTCATAATTCCTTTATTTTACTTTTTACGTACCCGTATAAACCGCTTATTTTGTTAAAAATTAAAAATATTTAAAATGAGAGATGTTAACTCTACACCCTATCACATGTATTATTTTGTTAAAAATTAAAAAAAAAAAATTTTTTTTTTGAAAGCAAAAATTAAAAATATTTAAAATGAGAGAGGTTAACTCTACAACATTCAACATATATAGCAGTTAATTGTTATTGGTTCAAATTTAAAACTAATACTAATAATATTATTATTTTGTTCTAACAATAACAACTTGTAACAACTTAAAATTTATTGTAAAAATATTATAAATAGATATTTTCTCATTTAAAATATTTGGTTGAAAACTAAAATAGTAAATAGTTTTATAAAACTCCGTTTTAAATGGTTTCAAAAAAAAAAAAAAAAAAAACTCCGTTTTAAAGTTTTTTTTAATAAAATACTGATAGGCCCTGTACACAATACCCACTAGAAAAGCATAATTCCTGTGTAAAACGCTCTTCTCCTAAAACAAAAAACAAAAAAACAAAAAAAAAAACGCCAAAAACGCAAACGCTGCTTGTATCCAAACGGTACTACGTCAGCTCAATAAAAAAAACCCAACGCAAAGGCGCGTGTCTCGCACGCTCCTCAAACAAACAAACACAAAAAACACTTTGAAATTTATTTAATTTGCTAATAATAATAATTTATTAAAAAAAAAAAAAAAAGGAGAGGAAGAGAAGAAACGCACGTGACAGAGTCCCCGACGTTTCCGCCACATTGATGAAAGGACATGACGGCCTGGACTTTGAGTCCGTGCTTCTTAGCCATCTCAAGCAACTCAGCATACCCACCCCAATTGTACGATCCAGCCGCCTCTCTCTCCACCAATCCCCACCACACGTCCATCATGATCCCCTCCACCCCGGCACTCTTCAGCGCCTGCAAACTCGCGTTCATCGCTTTCCTCCTATTCACCGTGTTGTTCATCGTCACGCTGTCCAACGGCATCATCACGTAAACCGGCACCCCCTCTCCCTTCTTATCCTGCGCACCCCCCCTACTGTACTCTACGCCCCTCGCCGGAGGCGCTTCTACTTCCGTCGCGAAGGCTCTGCACGCCACCGAGAGATCGCCTCGCGTCGCTCCGAGCACCGGTGATCTGCACGGGCTCATCGGCGGCGACGGAGAGAAATCCACGGCGTCTGTTTTTTGGACCTTGCATCGGAGACTCGACGCCGGAGATTTCCACACCGACGCTGCGCACACCGTCGCAGTTGTCTCGGTTGAGTTCGTATTACCTGTTTCCAGCGGAACCGGAGTTCCGGCGAGAGCTCCGATCTGGTGCGTCATGCTCAACGCCATGTAGTATCCGAGAAAGTGTGATAAAAAGTGTTTTTTTTTTTTTAGTACTTTGAAATGGAAAGTATTTGATTCGGTTTTTTCTGTTGGAGTTGGGAGAATTTAAACCTGAGAGGCGGTCTAGGATTTATAGGGCTGAGATCGGATAAGATTAAAATAATAATTTTCTGAAACGTAATCTTGGGCCACGTGTTTGAGCACTACGTGGCGGTGTGTGAGCGGTTGAGAAGGCGACGGCTACGATGACTGGATGCACGTGAAGATGGACGGTGGGATGGGGCTTGCGCGTGAAGGTTCCAGTAAACGCGCTTTTTAGCGTTTTTTTTCCTTGTGAGTTGGAGACACGTGTGGGGAAAAGGACAGGTCACCTGCGAGAGGCTCTTTCGGCTTAAGAATTAAGATATTGAAGGGAGCAAGGGTGAGTTTGTCTTTTCGTTTTCTAGTCGGTCGGCTGGCTAGGAAGTCCACGACCACGAAAACGATGAAGATCTCTAATCTATTTGTAATAAAGTTGACACGTGGAGGCCTGAGGGTGAAGTAGGAGTAGGCTGGTGATTACTGCCACGGAATTTAAACGTCCGACAAATTTTTGGCTATATTTGCGTAGCATCTGGAGGATTCTACGATTTGATTTTTTTTTTTTTAAGATGAATTTCACAGTCCCACCCCCAGCAAATTGTGAAATTGATAATTTATCCCCAAACCAACATACAACAATTTTAATTTCTAAAAAATGAAATATTTTATTTTCAAACCAATTCGTAAGAAAATTTCTCCAAACCAAGTGCAATTGATAAACCATTTCTTGTATTTAGTTACATAACATATTATATTTAATTAATTATATGATTTATTTAAATAATTGTTAAAAATAATACAAATTTTATTATATAATATTTATAAAAATATAAATTATAATTGCTTTTTTTATAATTAATGATGCATCAATTGGTATTATAAAATTCTTAATGCCCCTAGTACCATCACTATTATTTAGGACAGCAAATTAATGTGCCTGCTGATTCTGAATTAGTTAATCCTCTTAATCTCAAGGATTCTTTTAAAAAGATATATGTCAGAAAATAACATGTTAATCATTTATTTTGTTGAACCAAAATACAATACATATTGGCTCTATGTTTTATGCAAACCATAGGAGTTTCTGACAATTACGCATCTACTAATAATCACATCAGGTTAATCATTTATCATGCATCTAACATTTTTTTATTTTTTTTTATTTGAGAAAGTTTAGTTAGATTAGAAGTTAGCACACAGGGGAGGGGGATGCATCAACAATTTGAAAGTAAATAGTGCCCTTCAATTGAATGTTCTCGCTAAACATTGACTAAACAGATCCGTATGCGCCACACAAATCTTTTTTTTTCTTTTTTCTTTTTTTTTGCTGAATATGCCCCACACAAATCTATGACATGTCATTACAAGTATCATGCATAAAAACAAAAATAACATGTATTCTTTAAACAAACATTAATGTTACTATTAAAGAAGCTCACTATCACACTGTGTTGTTATCCCGACATAATTTCAAAGTGACTCATTAATGATAGCTCCCTAATCCTTATCTAAAATATTTTTTAATGCATTTTGTCTATTCATCTCTTTCTCTTTATTACTTTGTAGTTTACAAAGAAAATACTTGGATATTATTTGTGCAAATATCTTGTCCACTGCGTCATCTTAGGAGTTAAGGAGTTAAGGGGATTAAGTTATCCAAAGATATAGAACCTATAAATTATTTAATCTTTATAAAAATGATCGTGTCTAGTTCTATGAAGGGTCAGTTAAACTTAAGTCAAGTTAGGTAATTCATTTATAGAAGTCCGAGGCTTATTTTAGTTTTTTTTTTTTTTTTTTTTTTTTTTTTTTGAGTGAGGCCTTCTTTTCTTCCAACTATTTCACCACAATTTTTTCGCAATAAAACAATTTGATTGCATTCATTCTTGAAACACTTTAGAAAAGGGTTTGAGAAAGAATGACTAAAATAATAGGCTCAAATTGGTGACTAGCGGTAATGTATCAAGAAAGAAAATAATAAAGGGTCAAAATTAACAAAGATGGCCTAAAATCATCTCTTAAGGATTGGGATAGTTATTCAAAATAATAGTCTCTATATTTTATTTTCAACATTTTCAAGTCATCTCTATCTCTCAACCAAGAAACATGTTCATGTGGCTAAAGTGCATGTGTAAAATAGTTGAGCATGAAAAATAATGGAATTCTTTAGATAGAAGTAGCATAAAGAACTTTGACTTAAAACTCCTGTTAAAGCAACTCTCTTTTTTTTTTTTTTTTTTAAATTGGACTAAAAAAAACAAAAATCACTAAAAACAACCTAAAAAAAAAATTAACATAAAATAAAACCAAATGCAAATCATCCCATGCTACTCCCCCCAACCTAAAACTTACATTGTCCTCAATGTTAACAAGAAAAAACAATAAAGAGTAGAGATTATAGAAAGGCTTATTTTAGTTGTGTTGGTGAAAGTAGCAATATACCCTCAAGTACTTGGGTTCCAATTCAAAATTTTAGGAAAAAATAAGTCTTTTTTTCTTTTCTTTTTTCCTTTTTTTTTGAGGAATTTAAGAGAAGGCTTTCACAAGGTTGCACTCTTCCAAGGGCCTGTTTGGGTTGTGTATATCTCAATTCTCATATCTCATCACTCTAAACTTATTTCCCAATTCTCATAATTGAAACTTCATAATAGCCGTCACTCAAACCCATTACTGTTTGGTTCAAAATCTCAACAGAGTTTTCACTTTAAGAATCTCAAATTTTGTAACATCACATGGGTCCCATTGTACTGACTCAACAGGCATGAGTTCTCTCTCCTCTTCCTTTTATTTTTTCCTCTCTTTACTTCTCTCCCACACCTCTGGTTAACATATGTAAAATTTGCATGGTTTTTTTTACCCATATATTCCATGTCTTGTTTTAGAATTCTTAACTCTATTGTAAAGAAGCATATGTAAAGTTCCTTAAAAAAAAAAAAAGCATATGTAAATATTTGTAATTTTCTTTTGGGCTATGTTTGGTTTGAGGAAAAAGGAGAGAAGTGAAGAGAAATGAATTCTTGTCCTTTGTTTGGTTAGAAGAGAATAGAATGGAGAAATGAAATGTGAAGAGAAAATATTTCTATGGGTTCTACCAATTTTTTATTTTTAACTTTTCATTCAAATCCATAAAATTACACTTATACACTTAACAAAGTTTTGACTTTTATTTGAAATTACATTTATACTTGTACACACAATTTTCTTAAAAGATAAATCACACGATTACGAAATAGTGTAACAAATAATTAATTTTGTATTGATTTATATATATCCTTTGTATAAATCTTTACAATGAAAGAGTACAATAAACTCCTCTGATTTGATCTCTAAAAAATTTTACGATCCGAAGGGGCTATAAAGCTTGATCTTGAATCGTGCTTTGATGTCTCCAAGTTGAATGAATAGTTGAACATGCTTGATTTGATGCGAGGGCCGTTGGCTTAATCTCGAACTAAATTAAAGGAGAATCTCCACTTTGGTTTGAAGAAGTAGGAATAAGTCTTGATGAACAATAGAATTCTTGTGAACTTAGAGATGACTCTCTATTTTTTTTTTTTTTTTGAGAGTTAGATCTATTTTGGCAGAGTGTCAATGAAGTTTTCTCTCTAAATGTCTGTCATCTTTTTCTCATTTGAGAAGCCTCTATTTATAGGCAACTCAATAGCATTTGATTTGGAATTTTCTCTCAGCATTTATTGAGAGTTAATTATGAATTTAATTTGGTCTTCCATTTAATAAGAGCTTTCCATATGAGTATTTTCTTTTGACATTGTCACATGGCTTTCTTCATTTGATGTTGTCACGTGACTTGATTTCATTTGCTGATCATCCACGTCATTAATTGGAGATTAATTTGATCACAAATATATGATCATGAACAATCGGACAATTGTAAATACATCATAAAATTTTGATGTCTACAATACCCTTTTTTCTTTGTAAATTAAAAGGATAAAAATGTAAAAATACATTCAATTTCTTTCATTTATATTGAACATGCCCTTTATCTGTGGCCAAAGGCACACCGCCTTTGAGCACATCCTATCAATGACACATCCTATTAGTCACCTAAATGAGGCAATTCCAAGCATATTGAAAGCCCGATTATGAGACATGATTTCCATAAAAATAACCGGTCTCATTTTCTATATAAAACTCACCAGTATAACTTTATAAGGTATGCGATTCTCCCCATAAAAATAAAACATTAGGATAAATTGCAAAGTACACTCCCAATGTTTGGGGGTTATTAGATTTTACACCCCAATATTTCGGAACTTTGATTTTACACCCCAACGTTTGGTTCCGTTAGCAAATCACCCCCCGGTTAGTTTTTGCTGTTAACTGCCATGTCATCTTGCAGACGTGTTTTTTTTTTTTTGCCAAATAAGCCCCAAAACGACACAATTTCAAGGGCAATAAGTGATGACCTGGCTGGCACATGCAACGGTGCCGTTTGCCAAAGAGAAAAATAAAAAATAAATAAATCTACAGCTAATTTGAAGAATTTATTAAGGAGAAGAGGCAGAACATTCTTGAGGAATTGATCACATTCGTAAGCGCCCCGAGCTCCTCCTCTGCCGTACACGTGTCCACCACGAACACAAACGCCGGCCCCACTACTTTCCTCAAAGAATCCAAACCCGACAGCGACGAAGTGGACGAAAACGACGACGCCATGGACATGGACGTCAACGACATGGACGAAGACGGAGATGACATGCCGTTCAGCTTGGGATTGAAGAAGGAGTACTCGACAGTACTGTAGGTCGAGAAAAGCTCGGCTGGGAGATTGGTTTCTCCGATGCCGGAGTAAGAGTGCGGAAATGGGTTCTTGTAGCAGAAGGGGCAGAACCAAACGCGAGAGGTGTAGTCGAGGCGAGCGTATGGGTTCAACACAGCGCCGCATTGAGAGCAGAGGAGAGGGTCGTCAGGGAGGATTAGGAGCTCTGTGGATTGCATCAAAAATTTTTTTTTTTTTTCTCTTTGGCAAACGGCACCGTTGCATGGGCCAGCCTGGTCATCACTTATTGCCCTTGAAACTGTGTCGTTTTGGGGTTTATTTGGCCAAAACAAAAAAAAAACACGTCAGCAAGATGACATGACAGTTAACAACAAAAACTAATCGGGGGGTGATTTGCTAACAGAACCAAACGTTGGGGTGTAAAATCAAAGTTCCAAAACGTTAGGGTGTAAAATTCAATCACCCCCAAACGTTAGGGGTGTACTTTGCAATTTACTCAAAACATTACTTTGAAAGTCAATCACACGGAATTCCAATGTCATTGATTTTGCCATAAATCCCATGTCATTGAATACCAAGTATAAATCCAAATGAAGTTATCAAATCAACTAGAAGTGTTGCCCAAATTTCAAGCTTGATGAAGGAAGAACATGATACACTCACATCCAAAGCCTCGAGAATATTCAAGGCCATCCTTAAATCCAACATTACATGCAAGAATAATCCCTTAAATCAAGCTAGGCTACAACTCATATTGGTTTGACATCGAGAAACATGTTTGTGATTGATAATATGGGGTAATTTAAGATCAAGCATGCTATTCTTATATTGGGGTTTCACATGTTCAAAAACCTAATTTTTTCTAAAACCCTAATTTTCACAAAACCTTTTCAAAATTTAAACCTTTCTCTCTATTCTCACATAACAACATGTTTGGATGCTTTGATTGCATGAGGAATCCATGACAACCATATTCTGGAAGACCAATTCACTGAACGAGGTAGGTGACTAACATCTTCCCACTTTGTAACTTAACATCTAATATTAGATTAATAGTTTGTAGATTCAGCTTTATCATGTCATTTTTATTTTTTTAGAATGTAATTAGGAATCAAAGCCATGTACTTTCTTAATTTGTATCTAGGACCCAAGTCGATGTATTTCCTCTTACCTTTTATATTAAATGTAAATTTTTAGTTCACTCAAAAAAATGTAGTATTCATTCTTATTATGGTTTTCTTTTTTTTCTTTTTTTTTCTTAATTTTTTTTTTATGTAAAACTCCGATCCAGGTGGAACGATATCATAAGTTGAATCGTCATTTTGAGAGACAATAACACAATATCACTCATTAACTTGGACCTAATAAAAATAATGAGACACACTCCATGAAAAATCAAACAAGACTTTAAGGCATACATACCAAATCAATAAAATGATATTTTTTTGTGCAAAAAATTTAATTCATCCAACCAAAACCATCCCATAAAAATTCAACATGGCATTTCAAAGGAAACTAAAGTAGTTATATATATATATATATATATATATATATATATATAAATGCATGTTTCCCAAAAGAATAATAAAATAGGTCATAAATGGATAATTTTCTTATTCTCATGATAATTCGAACAATCAAATTGAAGGGAATTTCTTGATCTTTAATATGGGACCAAAATTAATCCATCAAATTGTCGAATTTTAGTTAAGCTCAACTAGATTTGGTCAACCCAATAAAAATTGGCAAAATAAACAAAAATAAAAAATAAAAATAGGGCTAACTATTAAATCCCTTAATTTAAGACTGAAATTTCTATCAAAATCTAATAGTGAAAAATATATGGTATTAATAGTACCAAATGTAGCCTATTTGCTATCAACTTAGCTAGGATTTT